>NW_015505434.1:225596-258696 GCF_001515645.1 Sinocyclocheilus grahami
TTGTGTAGCGTCTCGACCAATCTGACACACTAATTTTAATTTGATTTAACAAATCAATTATTCATTAGGTTAACAAATCGTCACAGTCCCCTCACTCAATAAACTGGATGCCAGGATGTCTGCTGAACACCAGGCGCTCTGGTCACCATGACAACTAATCATGATATCACTGGTTTTATGACCCCCCAGGAATGTGAGAAGGATAGCCCACTCTTGTCCCAAGGAAAAGCAGAGTAGAAATGGACTGTGTTCTAGTTAATTCATAGAAAAACCGTTATTTGAATGAACACACATATTTCTTCAGGCCATTGAGTATATTATTGTCATTGTGTATTTTGTCTTTGATATTCTTAGACTATTTTAGTATGCTTGTGAGGGGACCCATTCCTGATCCTCCCTTTTCACTATATGTAATCTTACCTTGTTTAGTATCTATGAATTTGCCTTTGTATGATCGAAACAAGCGTGTATATTATATGGTGGTACATAGGCAATATATATTAGGGCCCTGAGAATCGTTAATAATTTCGATTTAAGTCCATTTGCAAATTACCATGCTTCGAGAACAAAGGGTCGTAAACCCTCCAGCAATTGCCACCTCCCGCTCGGAAATTCTATTTTGCTCATTGGACAAGCCCATCTTGAAAGGCGGAGATCTTCTCCGACCTTAAAGGCCCGGCTCCAGGGACCCGCTCTGTTCGGTGGTTCAGTGAGATGCTAAGATGAAGATGTGAGAAACGCTCCAGGATACCAAAGCTCGTGCCAGGCTCCGGCCTAGTCCTTTTCATTCATCAAGTGATTCTGACTCAAACTAGCTCTTTTTCATCAACCAACTTCAGCAAGATCTTGGGGCCTTAAGATTGCATCAGGAATCTTTTTCAGACATACGCAAGTATCAAACTTAGTCGATTTAATTGATGCATTAAGTATCAGTTACACCTTTTTACAAGGTTTGTTTGATCTAAGAATCTGACGTTTTCCCTCAGGTTTTAGATCTGCTGAATATGCAAAATGGTTCCATAAATGTCATTCCTTATGTCTCTTTCTTTAGTGCTAAACTTTAACCCTTTCCTATACCAACTGTATGTGTGTGTGTGTGTATGTGTATGTTAGACCGGCTTAATGTGTTTATGTAGTATGTTAGACTAGTTTAAGTGTTTATGTAGTTAATAAAACCTTACTTGTATCACACTTGACGTGTTCATTGTTTACTCATAACCGGAGTCAATAATCATGCAGATTTACGTTACAAACTTATAGAATTGTACAGTAAGAAAGTTATTTCCTTTAACCAGGAAATTAACGTTCTTAGAATTGACAAGACGGTTGACCCTGAGTGGTCAGCTAAATATCTACAGTGGATCTAAAATATTAATAATTAATCATAATTAGTTATGGTTAATTATTCATATTTCCTGTTGTGAGCTAAATTCGCTACACATAAAATCAAAATAATCCTTTCCATCTAAGCTGCCAGTTCTTGTCAAGAATATATTGCAATGTTGATCAGATTGTAATGGCGATAGTCAAACTCTGGCTACATGAGACTAGAAATAAAGCAGTACATGCTTGGCTGATCTGAGACCAGTGCTGCCATTTCTAGTACAAATATTAGGGCCAGAACATGACGAGGTGACTGGCTTCAGATCGGCAATTTAATGCAAAGAGAGCCATATCTTTGGATAAAATTAGGGATACGTGCAAAAGATAGTAAGCGCTGCTTCCCTGGCTCCACTCTCTGTGATCACATCATTACCTCTGACAGTAATGGCTGCTGCATAGAATATCAACACAGACTGATATGTTGAATGATTTTGATTAGAGGCAAATATGCCACACTGTGAGCTTTGAAAATCTAATTAGCCCAACTGAATGTAGAGTTCAACAACAGCTGAAAAGATTTTTCCCTGCGCGTTTAAACACGCTGTGCTCAGCCTCTTCTCGACTTTTCTGTTTTGCTTTTTTTTTTTCTGTTCAAGTGTCTGGCTGTTCCAACTCCTTTGGCTTCAAGCTGAACCACATCTGCGATCTGAACACAAGACCCCTAAGATGGCGCTTTCTTGTTATTACAGAGCACTTTATTACTTCATGCTGCTTGGTTTTTATTTCTAAAAAGCCTTTCCCCACAAATAAAACAACTTTGTGGCAGGAGCACCTTTGGCAACTCCAAAATGAAAGTGCATTCATTATATTTTAACAGTGTTTTGTTGCAAAATAAAACTGGTTTATAATTGCTTTTCTTTATAATGCATTATTAATGTTCAAGATTAAAAAAAATTAATCATGCATGTGCATTCAGACACATTGTCATGCATAGTTGCATGCAGAGCAACACAAGCACACACAGTCAGTGACTGGGACTGACAACCTTAACAGGTGTGACTCTCGATGTGACAGACAACTGCTCACACAGCACATGGTGTTACCATTCTAGGACTCTGTTAACTTGCAGAATAACCTTCAACATAGATCAGGGAATGAGTGAAAGTGGAAATAAGAGAAGCGATGCCGATTTCTGGAGATTAATCCTAAACTAATCTGATTAAGAGGGCTACGGGTTAAAACTGAGTGACAAACAACAACAAAGAATTTTCCATTCACATTAAGTATTTTTATCTATTAATCAAATCTAGAGAAGCTGACATACAAAAAGTAAAAATAAATAAATAAATCAGCTCTCAGGGATGTGTATGGCCTTGGCTAAGGCTGTGCAATATATCGACATTTTCGAAATATCGCAAATGTACATATCGCAATATGCATATCGCTACGGCTTGCAATATTTGGGGCCATGAACAAAAGACAAAGAGAAAATCGCTCACTGCTCTTACCTAAATAACTTTTGTAGCTTAAATAAGAATCAGTGCATATTGAACTCATAAAGTAAATACTAAGCAATGTTGTATTTTTCCTTTTTATTATTCAGTTCCTAAACTCATGTTAAAATGATTACACTAATGTTAAAATAACATTTTTAAGTAACGCTAGAGTAAAACACTACAGTTCACTTTCAGAAGTTGTTGTAGGGGTGCTTTCTTACAAAAAGTGAAACATGTATGCTAGTTATATTAGAATCAGAATCAGAATGAGCTTTATTCACCACTTAAGTGTGCGCAAACACAAGGAATTTGTTGTGGTTTTACAGGAGCTCTTGATACATATATACATACAAATAACCATATATATATATGACACAAGATAGTTATAGAAGTTCACAGAACTGACTCAGCACCAGCTGAGTAAAACTGTTTCATCTGAGCATGTGGCACTTTAAGCATTATCGTATCGCAAATCGAATATCGCATTATTTAATGAGTTAACTAGCTGAACTAAGCAACTCAGCAGGAGAACAAAAAATTTAAGCAGCACAACTGTTTTTAACATTATTATTTATAAATATTTCTAGAGCAGCAAATCAGCTGTCATGGTTATGTTCGATTTGAGTTCGTTTTCTGTCTCTGTTGTAGTCCTGCCTGCCTTAGTTAGTCATTTGTCACTGATTTTATTTAATTTTTCTGTCCAGTATGTTACCCTCATTTACATTCGTTTTTGTTGACGTTTTCACTTCTCAATTGTCTGGTCACATCAGCGTAGACATCAGTGTTAATGCATACGGTTGTGTTTAGTTTGCTTGCCTTCATTGGATTAACCTTTGTGTGGATTAAATACTTTTGAACCTGATCTTCTTCTTCATCATGTGCTCTCTGCAACCGAGTGTGATATCACAAGAGTGATTTCTGAAGGACCATGTGCCTCTGAAGACTGGAATAACTGATGCTGAAAATCCAGCTTTGCCATCATAGCAATAAATTACATTTTAAAATATTAAACTGTGATGACATTTCACAAATCTATACTGACCCCAAACGTTTGAATGAATAAATAAATAAATACTAATTTCCATGTTTAAATTAAATTTTTTAACGCCAGACTGTCAATGTGGTCTCAGCCTTTTGGATCTCACTGTACGCACACATATATGTTTATGCCAGTGTAAAGCCTTTGTTCCTGTGCAGTGGGACAGTGAGAGGACAAGTGAAGGTTATTAAAGGGAGATCAAAGCTGTGTTTGCCGCAAGACACTTTGTCTCAGTTTGAGCTGCTTCCTGTTTTCTCAGACACTTTGCTAAAACTCCAACTGTGTGAAAATAAGGAGCATGTCGTATCAGCTTTTGACGCTTCAAAGCATCAAAAATGTTTGTTTTCAAGGTTTGTGTATGTCTGATTGTTTTATCCATTATTGAATAGGAATATATTGTCATCTCAAATAAGTGGGAAGAAAACTTGCCACAAATGAAAACCGCTTTCTCTCTCTGATATCAGATATTTGTATGAGACGCCTTTGATGAATTTGTGAGATGTTTAAAAGCAAAGAAAGCTTCTATCCAGAACACAAACACACGTCTGACTTGGACATTTTTAATGCTTTATATTACCAATTAACAGTTTTTCTTTCACACCGTCTCAACTTCGGTGTCAGTGTGAGGTGCTAGTTTCTGTTCCAAGCTCCACACACAGTAAAAAACACTTGCTTTACTTTAACATCTTGTTGACTGGTACCACAGCTCGTGGCAAGGCTACAGCAGTAGTGTCTGTAATGATTAGTGCAGAAACACACTCTCATGGTTTCAGAGGTGTTATAGTTGGTCAGAAAGGAAAGGAAAATCTTTAGGTTTCTGCTGGAATAGTTACAGTGCTGCAGTTTTGTCTTTCATATTTGAACTCGTCAAATTACACAAAACTGTCATAATTTAGAAATTATTTCAAAACACCATTTTCTACCCTGATTTTAGGCCTCTGATTTGAACACTGTTTAAATAAGCAGGTCTCTTTTAAGACTTCAGTGTAAATGCCCACTGCTGCGATGGGGTAACATCACTGCATATTAATTATTACATGTGGAACTCTTCTGAAAACTTTGTTTTGTCTTTAATATTACAGCTGTGAGACTGACTAATTCTTGAAAGTGTGTATCATAACATTACATTTAGATCTACTCCTGTTGCATAAATGTTTGCAGCTCAGCATCTCGTCATTGCAACTCAATTTCTGCACTCTCACAAATGCTTGCATCATTACTCACGTACAGTGCAATCAAGATGTAAATAAGAGACTTACTGTGCAGTGTAGAATTTAAAGGTGCAGTAAGCAAATTCTGAGAAACCCTGTTCATATTTAAAACCACCAAAACAAACACACCCCTACCTACGCAAAAGGATCACACCCCTATCTTTATAGCTGTTTAGTGTCCTTACATTACACGTTTCATCGCATTCAATTAAATATATAGTCAAGTCATGAAACTCTAGATGACGGGTTGTTAACGTAACCGATGATATTCAGAGAGTTAAATGACTTGGCACAAGCTGAATGGTTCATGCTGGATATGCAGCCAATGAGCTTACTGCCTTGCATTTATATGGCTGGCTAGCATTCACTAGAGATTCTCTGAAACCCTCCACCTTCTCCAGCTCCACCTGTATAGATCTGCTACGGGTATATGCAATTTGTGCAGCAGCAGTATGTCTTAAATACTCATGGCACCATATCGGCATATGCATTGGCAGTAGCAAGTTCCTGTACTTGCTTGCAGCAGCAGCAATAATGTACTAGCAGCAATTCAGCAGCAGCAGCAGTGTAGCAGATCTATTCGGCCAAGACCAAATACATTAACATTGTCATATCCATCACCATGCTAAAATCTTCAGAGAGTTGTCATGATTGAAATGCTATTATTCAAACTTTTTTTTTAAAGAATCCTGCAAAAAAAAAAATATATATATATATATTGCAATTTCTTTTCACACGTCTTTTGTCCCTTAGGATAATTTTAAATATTATTATTATTTTTTTATTATTGTAATGTGAATATTTTTAGATTATTATTTAACATTATTTAACACCCATATCAGTAAAGCTATTATGAAAACTATGATTGAAAAAAATATCGGCAAAAATCAACAATACAGTGTGAACAAAACAATACAATACAAATGAAACATTGGTGCAGCCATCTCTATGAAAAAAAAGTCTTGGCCACATGTCAAAGATTGCATGCCAATGGAACTTTCATGGCATGCAACTCAACTTTGACAAACACACATATATAATTACAAGAAAGATTTGTCTTAATCATAATGATAGCATTTGAATTAACCAAACAGCCTAATAAAAATTCATAAAATCAAGCCAAAGAGATATAACTGCAAAACGAATGCATCTTACAAGCTTAAACTGCAACAAAAAAATATATATATATCAGAAATAATCAAAAATATTATGTCACATGACTTCAATGCAAGATATACTGTAATTACAGCATTAAACATCCAGGTCAGTATTTGAAATCCTTTCGGTGAAGACACCCATTTGTGTGAGTGAATCTGAGGAAATTTAGGATAATTTTAAATATTATTATTATTTTTTTATTATTGTAATGTGAATATTTTTAGATTATTATTTAACATTATTTAACACCCATATCAGTAAAGCTATTATGAAAACTATGATTGAAAAAAATATCGGCAAAAATCAACAATACAGTGTGAACAAAACAATACAATACAAATGAAACATTGGTGCAGCCATCTCTATGAAAAAAAAGTCTTGGCCACATGTCAAAGATTGCATGCCAATGGAACTTTCATGGCATGCAACTCAACTTTGACAAACACACATATATAATTACAAGAAAGATTTGTCTTAATCATAATGATAGCATTTGAATTAACCAAACAGCCTAATAAAAATTCATAAAATCAAGCCAAAGAGATATAACTGCAAAACGAATGCATCTTACAAGCTTAAACTGCAACAAAAAAAACAAAAATATCAGAAATAATCAAAAATATTATGTCACATGACTTCAATGCAAGATATACTGTAATTACAGCATTAAACATCCAGGTCAGTATTTGAAATCCTTTCGGTGAAGACACCCATTTGTGTGAGTGAATCTGAGGAAACCAGTCAGTGAATCCTCCTACCCAGTCTAAATGGGTATTTACACCACAGGTGACAGACTATGAGTGATGCAACAGTGGCATATACAGATCAGCTGTCCCAGCATGCCTTGCTTATGACTCAGGATCACCAGCGGTATTGGCTGCCAAAGGGAACCATCAAATCCACCTGGGAAAATGGCTAGTGTCTGTGGGCCTTGAACTTATCT
Source organism: Sinocyclocheilus grahami (assembly GCF_001515645.1). Lineage (NCBI taxonomy): Eukaryota > Metazoa > Chordata > Actinopteri > Cypriniformes > Cyprinidae > Sinocyclocheilus > Sinocyclocheilus grahami. Next base: position 232,767 of record NW_015505434.1, read on the forward strand.
GACCTGCTCCAGGATGCCTAACTGATGATTATGATGAATATGATGGAGTAAGGAACATATAGTGCTCGCTAGCAGATCTGTAATATCAGTCTCTTAAGTATAAATTTGCTTAAATGAAAAGATTTCAAAGATGTGTTTGTTTATCAATTATGGTATTGCATGGCTTAGTTAATATAGCCACAAAGAGAAAAAACATTGATCTAGAATGAGAACTCAAGTCTACTCTCAGCTATGCCAGCTTTAAATCAATGTCACAAAAGTGATAACGCATTAAGACCAACAAACTCACTCACATTACAGAGTAAATCTATAAATGTGTCTGTAAAACAGAAAAGGAAACAGATAAAGTGCAATGCTGTGTGCATTCTAATTATGATTATAAAAAATTATGATTATAAATACTAAGTATAATTACATATAGTTTCGGTTCGGGCTTCTGATGGGTCAATAGCATTCCATCCATGCTAAAATCCAAAATATAGCAACATCTATGATGAAAAATGCCCTTTAGTTGACTAAATTCAAAATATTGCACATTATATCACAACTTATTACTTAAATATTTATATTAACACATCGAAAAAAGTCCTCTGCAGATTCTAATCAAAAGCTCAATCTCAAAACTGACTGATTCCTTTTCCATTGTTGGCAGCATTAATGTTTACGGAATATAACCTCCATTTGTTGAAGGTCGGAGGCCAAAGGCTTATAAGAAATGCAGCCAATTCAATCCTGTCACATACTTGTTATGCAGTTTATGCCACAGGCATAGATTCTTCTGAAACAATACATCTTCATGATAGAATTTACTACATTTCTCAATTAATCAATGGCAAACATAAAATGAATTTTACCATTACAGAAAACACTGAAAGAGGTTTTTAGTCTATTTAGGGGTACAGTCATAATGTGTGCTCATTAAAAAGTACATTTTATTCTAAATATGTTGTACATGCTATATGAATAACTTCATGTAAAGCAGTTAGACTAGGACTAAAGTTATTTCATAAAGAAAACCAATACACTGACAATAAAATTAAAGGCAAAGTAATTGGATTAACTGCTACCATCATCTTCATATTTTACTATTAAGACAAAGCAATTTCACAATCTTAGACACTTGCCCTATTCATACTCTAATATTTAATGTAAGTCATCCATATTACAGTATCAAACTGAAAGTAGAAATTTAAAATCCAGAAATAGGACAAAACCCTAAGGTAGAGAAAGCACTCACCCCTGTTATCTTCTTTAATAACTCAACCTGAGAAACACAAAATGCTCACAGGGCCCGAGACCCTGTGATTAATGACACCATGCTTGGCCTTACTATAACGACATCTCATCTTCAGGCCTTAAAGTCTTTTCCAAGGTTATTGTTCCTATTTTAAATAGCGCTTGTTATAGAACTGTGCCCTTTTCAGATGTCTGCCTTACAATTTCATATTGAAAAAAGAGGCCATATTTACTGATTTGTGAATTCAGATTCAAACAGACTCGTTTATATATATAAAAAAGCAAGAACATTTATAAGGCCCTTTGTATAATTGATTGAGGCATATTCCTGTGAACAATTACAGCCAATGGCAGCTTTGTAAGTGTGGCAGATCTTCTGTAGAAAGATAAAAAACATGCTGAAGATAAAAACCCATTCAGTTTTACTGTTGTTATTCCATGTAATTCAATATCCCCTAAAGCTTTACAATGCCTATAAACCACAAATCTTCTTCTCTGAAGCAGAAATTGAATACAAAGTATGTTCCATGAGGTCTGTGATCTACGTTCACAAAGTTGAAGACTTCTCGCCAACTTTCCAGCTGCAAATAATTTACAGCAATCACAATTCTTTTGTGTCTCGCCTCAGGAGTGATTCTCGTTTTTTTGCTAAAAATATATGAGAAGAGGATTCTTTGAGGATGGATTATCCATGCTTTCCATGGTCTTACTGATATTAACAGAAGAAGTGTTTTTAAGGAAATTCTGTGCTGATTCCCACATGCATACTAATGTCCATTCATGAGTGAGGCCTTTGGGCGTCCCGCAGCCCTGAGCTGAACCTGTTCTCCGTTAATAAGGAGAGCCGAGTCGCTTCTAGCCGCTGTAGGGCTCATTTCCTCATATTATACCACTTCCTCTCGACGGTTTTGACTCAGCACATTTCTAAATATATTCCCCCACACAGAGGCAAAAAAGTGACCCCAGGCTAAGGGTGATCACTCACACAAACAGTTAGAGGACTTGCAGAGCTTTAATGAGGGCCTTTAATTAATGGTTGGCAAGCTTCCAGCGGAAGGGTGGAGGAGAGTGGGTTAAAAAGGTGGAAAGGGCTCGACACATAAAGACATTAATGTCCACTTCTGGGATTATATATGCCCCAACACCATGTGTGAAGCTGGAAAAATGCTAGTGTGGCAAACGAAAGCAGCAAACACAAATACAGCACAGGGTTTTACAAACGTGTTCTAACATCCATATATTTTTCATTCTAATCATAGATAGGTATGTTTTCTAATGGGGCTGCAGCCACTCCATAAGAGTCACTAATCTGGGTTTCTGTTTAAATCAGAGACACACGCGCATGCGATAAACCACCAAGACCAATTAGTTATGATGTTAAACCACAGACACTTAGGACTCATCCAATTTAAGAAACAAATAAATTCCGAGGGCACTTACTTCGGTGGAGTGCTCTCAGCAGCCTGTTGATGCTGATTAAATATCAGCGCATGGCGAGGGAGGCACGCCACATTTATTACCCTGCCTTTGAGTTCCTCTCTGCTTAGAGGATACATTTTTAAAGTAAATGACTCTATGCTCAAGGGACTCCTCTGTTGCCTTGAAACATTAGAAACAACAACTGCCTGTACATGGGCTCGGCACGCTACAAAAACATCAGAGAAATGGAAATGAGAGGGATGAATCTGGGTCATACACTTTCAGGAAACAGGCCTCTAGTTCAAAGAGGGGATTGGAGGGGGTGGCTTGATGTTTCTTCAAATGACATTGGAACAGAACGTGCATGGAAGAAAGCGGAACGGGATCATACAGGGAAAGGTTTAGCGGTGGTCAAAGTGGTAGCGGATTCCTTGTGATACGCGTTCATCATAACCTAAATATGACTTTCAAAGTGAATAAGGGGTTCTGTACAACCTGCAATGGGTCGAGTGTAAAAGCCTTTTTTCCCCCTGTAAAACAACAGAAATGTCACTTCAGATCACCTGAAAAGCATTTCAGACGTTTGTTTTCAATTACTCTCCAACTTGAGTATATAATTATTCAAAATACCTTCTTTTATGTTCAGAAGAAGAAAGTCATTCAGGTTTGGAACGAAGATAGAATTTTAATTAATTTATTTATTTATTTTTATATATATTTTTCAAGTGAACTATCCCTTTTTCTAACCAAGTCAGTACTAGGAAGAAATCTTTCTACAATATTGGCATTATTGAATACCAATTCAATTTAACACTCAAAAGCAGTCAACTGACTGACAAGTGGATGTTTTCAAACATTCACATGCATATTTGCTTATGTGTTCTGTGAAAAGTACTTGCTCTGGATGTATTTTTAGTAAAGGTGTCTTGACAAGGTATTAACACAAAAAGGCATAGTTCACCCAAAAATGAAAATTCTGTTATCATTTCTCTCCAAACTTGTAAGACTTTCTTTCTTCTGAAGAACAAAAATAAACATGTTGGAAACCAAACCAAAAAAAAAAAAACCCACAGACAAAAGAAAGTCACATTTTTATTTTTGGGTCATCTATACCATGGGTCAAATGTAAAGTTTTTTTTCTTCTTTTTTTTCTGTAAAATAAGAGAGATGTCACTCTTGATCATTTGAAAAACATTTTTGTTTCCAATTCCAATGTAACATGGCCAACTTAATTACACGTCTTCAAAATATGTTCTTTATTGTTCCGAAAAAGAAAGTCAAAAGGTTTGGAAAGTCAAAAGGGAGAGTAAACAATGACAGAATCTTTGATCGAGCTGCTTCTAAGAAAAAAATCTGTCTACAGTATTGGCAGTATTGATTACCAATTCAATTTGACACTTGAAGGCTGTTTGACTAACAACTGGCTGCTTTCAAATGTTCGTATGCATATTTGTGTATGCGCTCTGTGAAGAGTACTTGCTCCTTGCAGTAACACATGTGAATGCGGCAACACATGACAACGTATTGTTTTAGTAAAAATGTCTTGGCAAGGTATTAACGTAAACACAAAAAGCATAGTTTCTCAAAGAACCCACAGAAGGAAGAAAATCATAGTGATGGGGAGTAAACCATTTTCATTTTTTGGTGTACTGGTATTTTGTTTTCTTCTGTAAAATAACAGATGTCACTCCTGATCAACTGAAAAGCATTTCAGGTGTTTTTCTTTCCGTTACTATCCACATGTAATGTGGCCAACTCAAGTATATAATGTAATTCAAAGTATTCACATTATATCATTGTCCAAGTGTGTAATTTCAGTGCTAGAAATGTGCATTTGTCCCTTAATAAACCATAACCAGATAATCTCCACAATGTTATATAAGGTTTAAATCCTTTTATGAGGTTCGAGGCAAGGTTAATACTGTCATATGCTGTTCTATCGAGATATCCAGGTTACTGTTCATTATATTATATAACAAGAAACTCCACATTTTAGAACTCTAGCGCACTTGCTCAACATATTCGAGAACGAAAACGTACATTGTTTACACTGGGCCTGAAGATTTGGTGAAAGCCTCAAGATAATCTTAGCTTGTTCATTATGATATCAGCCACTCAGAGGCGAAATGACAAAAATGTCACCGCCTGAGCCATAATTACATTTCTAAACCCTGTGCAGGAAAGATAAACACGGGTGCTGTGTCTATATTAATATAGCTACTGGGGGAGTCATCCATAACAGAGCAACACAAAAATGCAAATATAAGGTAATTTGGTGACATCAACAAATGCACATCACTTGACAGTCTGCTTTGCATTACAGCTTCTCTGGTAACAGGCATCTTAATACAGAGTAAGATGTTAAAATGATTGGCATTTTCTAAAAAGAAAAAATATGCGGCAACACCTATGAATGACTGTATTTCTTAGTAAAAATGTCTGAAAATGTCTAAACACAGTCAGCTTGTCTTAAAGCGATAGTTCACCCAAAAATTAAATCATTGTGATGATTTACTCAACCCTAATGCTGTTCAAATCCTGTAAGGACTTATTTTGTTCTGTAGAACACAAAATATATTTTGAAGAAAGATAGTAAGCAAACCATTTTGGTTACCATTATGTTCCACGGAAAAAAAGTAACCAAGAAAGTCACACAGATGGATCGAGATGAGGGTGAGTAAATTATGATAAAATTTTCAATTTTGAGTGAACTATCCCTTTAATGTAACTCTGAAAGTCAGAACAAAAATCGTATTTGTGCCAAAACATCACATTTGTGCATTAGACTTTGCGGTGCAAATGCAGCCAAATACACCGATTAGGCATAACATTATGACCACTGACAGGTGAAGTGAATAACACTGATTATCTCTTCATCACGGCACCTGTAAGTGGGTGGGATATATTAGGCAGCAAGTGAACATTTTATCCTCAAAGTTGATGTGTTAGAAGCAGGAAAAATGGGCAAGTGTAAGGATTTGAGTGAGTTTGACCAGGGCCAAATTGTGATGGCTAGACAACTGGGACAGAGCATCTCCAAAACTGCAGCTCTTGTGGGGTGTTCCCGGTCTGCAGTGGTCGGTATCTATCAAAAGTGGTCCAAGAAAGGAACAGTGGTGAACTAGGGACAGGGTCATGGGCGGCCTAGTCTCATTGATGCATGTGGGGAGCGAAGGCTGGCCCGTGGAGTCCGATCCAACAGATGAGCTACTGTAACTCAAATTGCTCAAGAAGTTAATGCTGGTTCTGATGGAAAGGTGTAATGCAGTGTAATGCTTTGGGCAATGTTCTGCTGGGAAACCTGCCATCCATGCAGATGTTACTTTGACACGTACCACCTACCTAAGCATTGTTGCAGACCATGTACACCCTTTCATGGTAATGGTATTCCCTGGTGCCTGTGGCCTCTTTTAGCAGGATAGTGCGCCCTGCCACAATGCAAAAATGGTTCAGGAATGGTTTGAGGAGCACAACAATGAGTTTGAGGTGTTGACTTGACCTCCAAATTCCACAGATCTCAATCCAATCGAGCATATGTGGGATGTTCTGGACAAACAAGTCCGATCCATGGAGGCCCCACCTCACAACTTACAGGACTTAAAGGATCTGCTGTTAACATCTTGGAGCCAGAAAGCACAGCACACCTTCAGAGGTCTAGTGGAGTTCATGCCTCGACGGTTCACGGCTGTTTTGGCAGCAAATGGGAGACCAACATAATATTAGGAAGGTGGTCATAATGTTATGCCTGATTGGAGTATATCTGCCACTGTGTTATGTTCATAATATTAAATCAAACAACAATAACAGAAAGAAAAGAAAAAAATTCACTGCTCTTCATTTATTTCTTTGTTCTTTACTGCTTACTGACAGTATGACTGTTTACTTTAATAATTAAGTTGAAGCAATGTTTATACTTAAAGGCTACAGACATTTTTTTTAATAGTGTATTCAAATTTTAACATTAATGTTATGCTAATACTTTACAATACCTTAAAAAAAAACTTAATTTGTGTTAATAATTCAATGCTGAATAATACAACTTGAAATCTTAAAATGCATTAGGATATATATAAACTAGCATTAACAAACTGCATATAATATAAATTGTTACCATTATAACTATATTGGTTTCACTTTATTTTGATGGTCCCTTTAACCAATTTTGTCGACTATAAATAAAATTGCACCTACATATCTACTAACTCTCATTAGAGTGTTAGTAGAGTATTATTAGACTGGACGGGTTAGGGTTAGAATAAGTTGACATGTACTTGCAAAGTTACTTATAATCAGCAGAATGTCTGTTGGGAGACCATCACAATAAAGAGTTAGCAGATATAAGCAGACAGTCTAGTAATACTCTAACGAGAGTTAGTGGACATGTAGGTGCAATGGTACTTATTATTAAAATTTTAACATTAATGTTATTCTAATACTTTACAATACCACAGCAAAAAAAAAAAAACTTAATTTGTGTTAATAATTCAATGCTGAATAACTTGAAATCTTAAAATGCATTAGGATATATATAAACTAGCATTAACAAACTGCATATAATATAAATTGTTACCATTATAATTATATTGGTTTCACTTTATTTTGATGGTCCCTTTAACCAATTTTGTCGACTATAAATAAAATTGCACCTACATATCTACTAACTCTCATTAGAGTGTTAGTAGAGTATTATTAGACTGGACGGGTTAGGGTTAGAATAAGTTGACATGTACTTGCAAAGTTACTTATAATCAGCAGAATGTCTGTTGGGAGACCATCACAATAAAGAGTTAGCAGATATAAGCAGACAGTCTAGTAATACTCTAACGAGAGTTAGTGGACATGTAGGTGCAATGGTACTTATTGTCAACAGAATGTTCAAAAGGGACCATCAAAATATAGTGTTACCTGAAATTTCACTGGAAAATTAACTACTGACATTTTGGAGTCCTGATCATGACCGCAATCACAGTTTGACCCTGAGACATTCTCCAGGCACAGTCCTGTTGCTTTGAAATGCCAGCGAGAGCTGGTAGAATAATGAAACAAAGAGAGGGTGCATTTTGTTTAGTTTCCCTGAGAAAAATAATTAATTATTAAAAACATACAACATTTCCTTGATGTTCAGTATGGGCTTGTTGTATAATTCAACACCCTAAAAAGAGGGTACAGTTCTAGTTTGACTTCTGGTGCTGGGCGATTCTCTGCAGACCAGGAGACAACAGAGCTGGGGAGCTGTCAATCATCAGGCGACACACAGAAAGCCGTGTCACCACAAAGAGACAGCTGTGCCAATCTCATCTTTGAATGTCAGTGATTGGAATCTCGAGGCTCACAAAGGAGCAGCCAAATGAGGCTTTTCTGCAAAATCTACCTCGATTGTCATTCCCAGTGATGTGCGCTTCTAAGGATGTGCGCTGCTCTGGGTCTCTGATTGTCAGCCACACAATTTTGGTTTCTTGCTTTGTGAATCTGGGTGAAAGAACAAGAGACATGTGACGAGAGGCAGCAGAAGTTATGAACAACTTCTCCTGTAAATGCCTTATTCAGGGTGCAAAACTTCTCAAAGGCAAAAATAAGAAAAGTATCTTACCTAAAACATCTTATTCATGCGAGGATTCAATAAAGCCATTCACACTCGGTGTAACATCATGCCGACTGTATGCTTGAGATGTGCTGCACTGGTTAGTCAAGCGAAACAAACACAAACACATTAGGGGTCCAACGTCTCTTAACCAACCACAAAAGTTCCTGTGTTTAAGCCCACGCGAGCTTGCTGTAACTGATCATCTGTCATCTGACATGAGACATCAGGGAGATGACAACGGGCTTGAACGAGGCGTTCAATGTAGTGGAGACTCGCCTGTATTCGCCGTGGTGTCACTTACAGAGACTGCCTGGAAATTTGGAGAACACAACGCAACACGAATAACATCACAGAGAAGAAGAGAAACAATAACACATGTAAACAAATCAGTCACAAAGTGGCTGTCAGACTCTGCAGAGAGGATTGCATCAAGTGCTGGTGTTGTCATGCTGATTTGAGGAAAGGATGACAGGAACACATCACTGCTGTATTTGTCCTGATTTGGTTTTTGGAAGGATGATGATAAGGCTGTCATGGTTTGCCTTTATTATGTTTTTAGATTCAAGATATCATGGACAGGAGTGTTCAAACAAGAAACCATCAGGCATAAAAGCTTTACAGCAATGATTCAGTTTGATCATTGTAGGTAGAAACAATGTTTTTACAGATCAACATGAAAAGCTCTGAGAGGACATTGTCCACCTCCGTCAGTGCCCATCATGGACAAACTGCACTCACTGTACCCTGCTGTTAACTCCCACGATACAAAGTAAGCTCATATTGTGCAAGCATGGGCAAAATGCATACAGGCTAACTCCATTTTTATTTCTACGGGGCAAATGCTCATCTGAATAAATCTGACAAGAACACATTTTTAAGGAGGATTTGTGGAGGTGAAAACAAATAGGCAAGGCTTGGATGTTAGCATGGTCCCACTAGCCCCTATTGGTAGATGCCATAACAGTACACCAACTGGACAAAAAAAGTATTTTTCTCTTATAAATATATAGCTATTTTTAAAATGTTATAATATGTGACCCTGGACCACAAAACCAGTCATAAGGGTAAATTTTTTTAAATTGAGGGTTTATACACCATCTGAAGCCTGAATAAATAGGCTTTCCATTGATGTATGGTTTGTTAGGACAATATTTGGCCGAGATACAACTATTTGAAAATCTGGAATCTGAGGGTGCAAAAAACTCAAAATACTGAGAAAATCGCCTTTAAAGTTGTCCAAATGAAGTTCTTAGCAATGCACATTACTAATCAGAAATTACGTTTTGATATATTTACATTAGGAAATTTACAAAATATCTTCAGGGAACATGATCTTTACTTATTCGCCGTGGTGTCACTTACAGAGACTGCCTGGAAATTTGGAGAACACAACGCAACACGAATAACATCACAGAGAAGAAGAGAAACAATAACACATGTAAACAAATCAGTCACAAAGTGGCTGTCAGACTCTGCAGAGAGGATTGCATCAAGTGCTGGTGTTGTCATGCTGATTTGAGGAAAGGATGACAGGAACACATCACTGCTGTATTTGTCCTGATTTGGTTTTTGGAAGGATGATGATAAGGCTGTCATGGTTTGCCTTTATTATGTTTTTAGATTCAAGATATCATGGACAGGAGTGTTCAAACAAGAAACCATCAGGCATAAAAGCTTTACAGCAATGATTCAGTTTGATCATTGTAGGTAGAAACAATGTTTTTACAGATCAACATGAAAAGCTCTGAGAGGACATTGTCCACCTCCGTCAGTGCCCATCATGGACAAACTGCACTCACTGTACCCTGCTGTTAACTCCCACGATACAAAGTAAGCTCATATTGTGCAAGCATGGGCAAAATGCATACAGGCTAACTCCATTTTTATTTCTACGGGGCAAATGCTCATCTGAATAAATCTGACAAGAACACATTTTTAAGGAGGATTTGTGGAGGTGAAAACAAATAGGCAAGGCTTGGATGTTAGCATGGTCCCACTAGCCCCTATTGGTAGATGCCATAACAGTACACCAACTGGACAAAAAAAGTATTTTTCTCTTATAAATATATAGCTATTTTTAAAATGTTATAATATGTGACCCTGGACCACAAAACCAGTCATAAGGGTAAATTTTTTGAAATTGAGGGTTTATACACCATCTGAAGCCTGAATAAATAGGCTTTCCATTGATGTATGGTTTGTTAGGACAATATTTGGCCGAGATACAACTATTTGAAAATCTGGAATCTGAGGGTGCAAAAAAACTCAAAATACTGAGAAAATCGCCTTTAAAGTTGTCCAAATGAAGTTCTTAGCAATGCATATTACTAATCAGAAATTACGTTTTGATATATTTACATTAGGAAATTTACAAAATATCTTCAGGGAACATTATCTTTACTTAATATCCTAATAATTTTTGGCATAAAAGAAAAATCGATAATTTTGACTAATACAGTGTTTTTTTTGGCTATTGCTACAAATATACCCAAGCGACTTAAGACTGGTTTTGTGGTCCAGGGTCACATATAGTAATCAAGACTGATTTATTCTTGATTCTTGGTTAATGTCAGATTACTATGACTTGTTTACATGAATAATTATTTTTATCATGTTCATTTGCATGTAACTGGCATGCACTTTACTCCCGCATGTATGCAGTTCGGTTAATAAGCAGCTTTCTTCACACTGTCTCCATGACACTGCTGTAAATAATGAAAATGACATCTACAGACTACTTTGCTATTCTTGTTCTCCATTATTTTGCTTTATTTCCATGTTAGATTCAATCATGGGTTAAAAGATGTAGAATGAAATTTGTATATATGGAATGAAATATATTTTGCTCAGATGCATAATCATACTAAAAAGAAACAATGTTAACCACAGGTTAAGAGCTGTTTGCAATAGTGTATGTAAATGTTCAAATGTTTTTATATTACATACAGTATACTGTATATTATATACTGTATGTATCAATTTTATTAGATATTTTTGAGCACATAACCCTTATCCTAGCCTAAACCAAAATACAAGCACATAAATACATAAATCATTTTTTGTTGGGTTTTTACAGTTGCAGTTTACAGTTAAAGTATAGGCTTGGGTAAAGTGAAGGAAATCTTTAAAACGAGTTGAATATAATGAAGCAATGTCAAATCAGGTAAATGCATTAAATAAACGTGATGCCACTGTGCATATATTATTTCATCTTAATGATTATCTTAATGAATTCAACATTTGGTTAACCTAAAAGAATAGATAAACATTTGTACATCTCAAAGTTGTTGCTTACGGTTTAGATGCTGTTAATACATGAGTAATGTAAATTTCAAGGTCTGTGCATTGCAAACATAAAAAAAACACATTGTGGTAGAACCACACTGTACGTACGGACACCTGCATCACATGGCATTTACAGCTCAAGTTACTGACTCAAAAACAACTGTAACCAGAAAGCTCACAAGCAAATTTGGCATATATAAAAATCTCATACTTCAGGGTGGTCCTGCAACAGCCAACAACTGCCTTTGATATACAAAAACATTCATAAAAAACAACTTGATAAACATCTAAAATCGTTCTTCTCCACTCAAGAGTAGTGTACAGCGTTGTAAATGTGTTTTTATCACATTTTATTTATTATTCATAGTCTCTATTCATTAGGTCACAATCCAATGATTTTACAGACAAGGATAAAAAATGAGGCCAAAAAAAGTTGTATTCTGTCTTAGCTTGGAGCTGAACTGAGAGCAACAACAAAAATGTATATCAATAAAGCTGCAACATCAAAGCAACAACCACAATGTACAAGGATTGAAAATGAAGGGGGAAAGAAGAGATCTGCATTTTCTAAAGCAATGCATGGACTGTGAGGTTACATCAGGAGAACATTAAAGACTCTCATCAAGTAATTATTAGCTCATGTCACCAATAGTGCTGCAAGAGGCCTTGTAAGTTTGAGAGATGGGACTCACTCAAAGCATCATCAAGTTTTTCACCCATGCAGAGTTTAATAACCCCCTTTTGACGTAACCTTTAAGGTGAGGGCCATTGAAATCTCTCTTTAAAGTAATGATCCTACATTAGCAGTGGCATGAAAGGCAGGAGAAATGTCCTCTGAGTGCTGAGTTAAAAGAAAGGCAACTACTAGTACTTTGAACCGACACAGAAACAGACAATGATCATCACGGGAGAACAGAGCGAAAGGAAATTAATTCGGGACAAAAAGGTGAGACAAATCACTTTGGCTTCAGCCAAGAAATTGTTTTTAAGTAGGTCCAGACGTGTTTTGAAGGCCGAATGAGGGTGTTTGTGCCTGTTCCAATTCTTTGACTAATAAACCTCCATCCAGTGGCTGCAGGGAATCTCAAGGAGCCACGGAAACATCCATCAGTCGTGTGGGAAAAAGGTAAACTCAGCGGATGCATCTGGCTGAGATCAGCCATTAATCTTAAGAGGGAAGTGTAATTAGGATGGACTTTATGAGTTCACGTGATGTCATAAATAACAGGGAATCAAAGGAGCAGCAGCCTGAGGAGAGAGGAGCTTGTCTTCTAATGACCCGGGGAGCTTGTGAGAACAGCCAGGTGTCAACGAGGGCTTTGATGCATGTGTCTGCTGTGCTTTAGTTCGACATAATGAACAGTTGGCAACACGGCAGATGTAGACCTGCAGAGGGATTATGTGGCTCAATATTTATGTATAAGCTATTGAGTACAGGAAAGGTAATTTAACTGTACAGCACACTTAATTTAACTTTCTACTTGGTGATTCCAAGGATTAATTAGCTTAATAACAACACTACGCAAAGGCTGCAGGCAGCATTCCGATCGATAGAGAGCTGAAGTGTAACTTGAGTAACACAAAGCCACGTTTTCAAAAGGATCAATTGCTGGTGCTGCATACGACTTCAAGACAGTTATGCAGTTGTAGCAGCAGTACACCCGGCACTGATACCAGATAGTCAGACTGTAACTGTAAGGTAAAACAAGTGTGACTTAAAATGGCATCAACAATGCATTTGACGTATTATGGTGTACTTTAGAGTGAAATGGGCAATTTACCAGGAATTAATGTGAGGCTAGACTTTATCCTTCAAGATTTGATTGGATAGTAGAACTTCCCAGGTTTCATTAACAGAAAAAGAAGGTTTCAGAGGCATAAAAAAGAAATAAAATAACAAACACTAATAGACCAGGGTCATTTACAAAACAAAGCACATTTTTGAAAATTCTTCCATTATTTCCTCACACTCATGCCATTCCAAACCCATATGCTGTTATGTGGCTATTACATTTCTAGTGAACCACCTTTCACACTCAATAAAAAAAATAAAAATCACTCAATCAATAAATCAATTAACATGTAAAAAAAAAAAAAACGAGTCCATATGACCTCTATTGCAAGGTCATATGACATGACAAAAATTTAAGCCATTAGTCACTGAAGTTGAAATCTGAACTATATATGGGGGGGGAATATATATATTTAAACATTATTGGCAGTCCATGGCGGAATTTCTCCTGGTGGGTATTTAAATCAATATTGATCAAACCATTAAGAAAAAGGGTTTTATGAAGGTAAATGTAAGACTTTTTAAGACCATGTAAAGAAAATTAAGGAATAAATTGAAGGGAGTTCACAGTTTCACAGTTTAAAAATACAACTTTCAACAGATCACCATTAGCTTTCTGTTCCTTTTTACAATATTAATAATAATAATAATTTTACTGTACTTCTGAGCACACTCCAAAAAAAGTTAATTTAGAAAAATCCATATTAGATGACTTTTAAGAACTATAGTTAAGGATCATAGTGCAGCCCCCAAAATCTAATAATTTTAAATATGTATTCAATCTTTGACACTATCCCTCAAACCACTAGGTTTTACCCATTTGTCAGCATTTTTAATTATCTAAAATATAATAAAAATTTTGTATGATATATTTTTTATATATATATATTAATAAGTACAGTTCAGAATAAGTATGTTGTAATACTTATTCTGACCTGTTATGCTGAATGATGATGGAACATTTTTTTCACCCATATTTTGACATTTTATTTGGTATTTATTTTATTTGATCTTTTATTGTATTGATATTTTGACAAGTTATTTGAAACATCAAAGTAGACACTTTACTTGCATTAATATCACTTTTGTAAAATGAATCTGATGCAGACACCAAAATGCGATGTCTCGTCTTTGACTTTTAGATATTTGTATTAGAAAACAAAACAAAAATACTTTTTTAGTTTTTTTTTGCAGTGCATGCAACATTGAACACTATGACTTTATGAATTTAAGACTTTCTGCTTTGACTTAAGACCCTTGAAGGTGTAGAACCATCTCAAGGATGATCAGAAGAAATGGACAGGACCTGAGTTAAATATATGAGTGTCACAGCAATACTTAGGACCATGTGATATTTCAGTTTTTCTTTTTTAATAAATCTGCAAAAATGTCAACAATTCTGTGTTTTTCTGTCAATATGGGGTGCTGTGTGTACATTAATGAGGAAAAATAATTAACTTAAATGATTTTAGCAAATGGCTGCAATACAACAAAGAGTGAAAAATTTAAGGGGGTCTGAATACTTTCCGTACCCACTGTATATATATATATATATATATATTTGCTGGTAATTATCCTCACATGGTCACACAGATGATATCCCTTGATATCTTGAAATAATATTGATAATTAATCATGTGTAGAGGAACCCGATCTTTCACTCCTTCATTATGGCAAGTTCATATATGGCCCTGTTGTGCATTCTAATAGTCATGCAGTGATTACAAATTTAAACTAAGGTACCACATATAAAAGAAAATAAAAAAGAAAATATATCTGAGTTATGTACATTAGTAGAAGTGGACAAACAAACTACACACATCGAAAAAACAAGCACACATTTATAAGACCTCAGGTCACTGCAACTCTCTGAGGATGTGATGCCACTAATAGCTGTTTGCTCTTTCCCTTTTTTGTCACATATCTTGCTGTATACCTCTCCTCCCTCAGCATCCCCTATCCATTCCTCTATGGCACATATATCACTGGCCTTACCTCAAGATAAATTGGCGCTGTGGGCAGCAAGTTGCTCCCAACTTTACAAAATAATATCTGTCTCAGTTTTCCCTACAGTGGTGTGATTGGTCTCAAGCTGTTCCCTTGCTAGTTCTATCATCTTTCTGGCTGTGCAATATGGCTGCTGAACATAGGTTCATCCTTCTGATGAATTCAGCATCTACCATAATGGAAAGACACCTCCAGCCTCTAATAAAAAATTAACTGATAACACCTAGCAAACATTAATCATAGTCAGTGCCTATTTTCCCCATTAAGGGATCAAAGATGTTCTGCGAGGCATTAATTAAATTGGATAATGTTTCAAAATGACTCAAACAATATCCTAATAAGCATCAAGGTCTTTCTTGTTAGTGAGCCCAGCTGACTTTTTTTTCTGGTCCATTCGCAATAAATTAAAGGGAAAAAGAGAGAGAGACAAAGGGAGAGAGGAGAAATAGTTAATTTTTAAAGGAGAATACATGAATTTGAAAATGTAGTTATGAGACCCTCTAACAAGCCTGGAGGATTTCTCTCAATATTAAAAGATACTAATCAAGTTCATTTGAAATGGTAAGAAGGTAAAGCATTCGCTGGAGTTCATGAAATTACTTTTAAATAGTCTCGCTGTTGAAATAAGATCTGGAAATTCCAATTACTCTTAGAAACACTGAACCGTTTCACACAGGTATAGTGTGAACTAGACTCTCCATAGTTCCATTTTATTTTATTGATTGCAACCAATAGTGCCACATTATTATATTATATTATATTATATTATATTAATATAAGTCGTGTTGGGTTAAGTCGTGGCCTAATGGTTAGAGAGTCTGACTCGTAACCCTAAGGTTGCGGGTTCGAGTCTTGTACCGGCAGGGATTATAGGTGGGGGGAGGGAATGTACAGCGCTCTCTCCCACCTTCAATACCACGACTGAGGTGCCCTTGAGCAAGGCACCGAGCCCCCAACTGCTCCCCGGGCGCCGCAGCATAAATGGCTGCCCACTGCTCTGGGTGTGTGTTCACGGTGTATGTGTGTTCACTGCTGTGTGTGTGCGTGCACTTTGGATGGGATAAATGCAGAGCACTAATTCTGAGTATGGATCACCATATTTGGCCACATGCCACTTCACTTTTATATTATGTTTAAATTATATTATATTATGTTTAAAAAAAAAATGTTTTACTGAGACAGTGAGAGACACTACAGTTAAGAATCTGTTGAACTCAATCTGAGTATGAGGTGAGAAAACATAGGAGTGCTATTACTCCACAAAAACGGAAGCTCAAGAGAGCATGTAAGTCGATTAAATACACAGAGATGAGATTGATTGTAAATCATCGCTTCAAACAATAGAAGAACTGTATGGCTTCTCATGACCTTTTCCACCTTAACCTTGAAAGAGGGGCTGGGGCTTGGATGATGAATAAACAGCAAGAACACAAATCATTTAAAAAATGACATAACCTTTGTCCTTGAGTCCCGCGTTCACACTGAGGATATGAAAAGCTTCTTTGATTTTCTTCTTTAATTTCAAATGTTACTGTCTGCTTTCTGTTTTAAACAAGATCTGCAGCCAAATGACACATTTTCCCGCCAAAGTATTAATGAATAACTATGCTCTGAATTTTTTGTAACCTATCAAAACTTCTTCAATAGTCTCCATAGTTTCCCACAATTAGGGTAAATGACAAAGCATGCCAGAACATCTTAAATATTAATTCTCTGACCAGCCAATTTATGGCTCAAACAAACCATCTGACGGTGGAAAAATCATCAAAAGCTGATTCTAAATTGTGCATTAGCCACATATTCTGCATAATCACCCACTATCCCCCAGGTCTGATGATGATATCCTTTACTGGGCTACACCATTAAATCGGCTGCCCAATTTTACTGTATTTTTTTGCCAATGACAAATATAATCTTATACGGCAAACTTTCATGCCATAAATCTCCACACACTCAGAGAGGAGCCATAAAATGTAACAGACCTCACTTTCCTTAGATAACAATCACACGGGTGGAGGAGTCAGTGAAATCTGCCAGTTCAAACGGCAATAATTCAACACAAAGAGGTCTCAGATCACCTCAAGACAAATAAAGAGAAGATTAACACACTGCTGCATACAGACACTTACATAATGTATGTAAGCATTGACATACATAATGATACATAATACATTTTTATAGCTATTATGTTTACCTGTAATCTCACTTACTACCATCCAGATGCCTATGTTTAATATGCATGCTTATTTTTGTGAATTATTTTAAGCTGCTTTGTCTGTGTGAAAAGTAGAATTTAATATCATCATATTAATTTTTTTTCCCCGAACATTACACATGCAATACATGCCAACTGATCAGTCCTCTTTGCCCTGATCAGTATGAGCTATAGTTTCTGTTTTAAATTATTTATAGGTTCTGTTAATAATACTGTAAGCAACCTAGATTTGTGTTACATATTGTAATTATGAATATAATCTCTCATACTATGTGAAGACAGCTACAGAATTTGGACATCCAGTTTTATAACATTACAATAAAATAAATAGGTCTGAATACACGTGTGCAGTAGTCTATGTGAATTTTTTTCACAAACCATTCACTTTATTAATGAAAAAGGGCTATTTTACAGTAGATACACACTTTTACATAACTAATGCAAAAGTAAATTAGTTCAATTAATTTTAATCAGTATACACCTAACAATCATGCACATGGCCATTATAAACATAAGCATGTGTGTGTGCACATCACTCTCAAGGCTAAAGACCAAGAGAGAAAATAAGAGCTCTTCAGAGGCTTTCAATCTCTTGTAATGGTGTTATTATCTTAATGGAGGAGCCAAACACATAAGACTGGAAAGGTCCATGTCCCTTTGTTTTGTGAGCCTAAGAGTAAGTGGTTTTATATTACCCTGCTCTGCTATATGGCTACCGCTTAATATGAAATGCACATTATTCTTGGGAGGCACGGTGAACAGCCCGAGACATTGCTCCATCCTCACCTCATGAGGCACATCAGAGTAATCAAGTTTAAATTGTCTCTTTCTCAAAAGGGGTCACACTGCTGTTCATATTAGGGGCACTGGCCATCAAGTGCATCTGCAGGTGGTAAGGACAGAGAGCAGAATGTTTAACATGAAAGTAGAGTGAGTGTATGAAGGAAGGTGGGTTTGTGCATCAGTGTGGTAGTACTCGATTCCAAACAAGACCGAATTTGGACTTATGGGTGTACTCACACTCCCCAAAGTCGAGTTTGTTTGGCTAGTGTGATCACTCCGTACTGATTGGGTTTGATTGAGCTCGGGCGCAGTATGCATGTAGTGTGATCAATAACCACACCGGAGCATGGAACAGATACTACATCATTATGACAACAAACATCTTTTACAGATTAAATACAACACAGCAATAATATACACACTGGCCTGAAGAAAATGGGTGTTCATTCAAAGAAGGTTTTCCTATGAATTAATTAGTAGAACAGTCCATTTCTCGTGTGCATTTGTACCCCTTGTTTCTGGAGAAAGCAGAATGAGAGCCGGCTCGCATTCCACAAGGTTGTAAATGTATCGGGTTACCATGAAACCAGGGTCTTGTTCGGCGTCCTGGGGTGTTACAAAGTATTTGTGAAATCTAGCTAACAAAATATATATTGTGTGTTGGAGTGTTCCAGACGCTACACTTGGATGGTACACTTTTCAATTAATTTGAGCATATCTAACAGATTTGGTTCTCACCTTAGTGATTAACAGTAATTGTAGTGTGCAAGTAAAGCTGCAAATTCCTCCATCAGTGTCATCTGCCTCCGTAAAAATGTTCTGATACTTGCAGTACAATTAAAACAATGAAAATCCCTACGTGATAAATCTATTAGATAGTCTATTAGCAAAAGCACTTTTCTTCCTGTTTTCTTCAAATCAAAAAGTTGCAACGTAATGACGTAAGTGTGCTCTGGCCCAGAATGTTAAGTGCAATGTGAGTGCAGGCCAGCGGGAGAGTGGGGAGAGGGGAAAATCAGGCTTGGTACAAGACAATCATGCCCAGTGTGAGTATGCCATCTCATGTCCGAGTCCAAGACCAAATTTTCTATGAGTAGTGGAGACCAGCTCATTCGAGTCAGAGTCCAGGCCAAGCACTTAATGATCCTAAAAATCTGATATATTATCAAAAAGATATTGATCTTTGATATCAAAGATATTTTTCTTTGTTCACAAAGAAATTCAATTATCTTTACCCTTTTTCTGGGAAGAATGCAATTGCATGGAAACAATGTGATAATGATGACTTTCGACAACAGAATGCCATGGGATTGTGGAGAAAGGATATATGGTCTATGAGATTAGAAGACCGGACACTATCACTTCAAGGTGGAATATTCAATTACATCATCTCTGCGAAATGGAAATTAAGAGGAGAAAAACACTTTTTCCTTCTTGGACCAAAATGGTGGCCATTTACTTGTCTATCATCAAACCCATTCCATTTCCAAATTGAACCTTGCCCTCGTGTCACACCTGATGGTGCTGCTCATCAAGGAATGCTTATAACACTTACAGTACTGACAAGATCTATATGAGATATACAATGTTCATCCTCAGGTGATTCTAGCCTCTCTGCAATACTATTTGTGTGATCTTTCAGTGTTCCCAGACCACAATTAAGTTCAAATCATCTGGTGCATTCTTCACCCATGCTCTTGCCGTCAACTTGACATGTGCATTACCATAATGTATCTCTCTAGTCTGACACCGAGGGTAATTGCAATTACTACATCTTTCTTCCCCTTGTCACGTTGCTGGCAAATGGAAAGCGACAATAATATTCCTTTGTCTAGAATGACATAAACACGGTCGGCTTAAAACTTCATCCAGGGAAGCTTAAGGATTCCGAGGTCATCATCTTGCCATCCACCTTCATTATGCTTCCACCCCAGGTAGTTAACAACGACGAAGCTCTTGTTATCCACCGTGCTATCGGTGACAGAGTTGCATGCCCCGTTGTTGTCAACACACTGAAGAGCAGTGGCGCGGCTAGATAGGATTGCATAGACAGCCTCTTCATAATGCTCCTGGGCAATGTCATGCTCAACAGTGGGCTCTTGTTAGGAGCTGAGAGAAGGTTATCAGTCCTGACACACGCTTATCAGCACACGTCCATCTCGTAGCACTGGCGCTGTGCGCACCACCCACCGAAGTACACAGATGCTGTTTACCCGCACCAGGAGTGGGCCGCCAGAGCTAATTCAACATGATTGTCTCCCAAAGGACAGAAAGCAGAGATTTTGACAGGGGAAGGAGGGACAGAACTCAACACATGTCTTCCCAGAAGAAAGGGACCCAGTGCGAGGAGTCTACGCTTCCCCTCGCTATTTTATTAAACCTCGCTTAACATCGCTGAGGCAGGATTTTTGGGATCGGAGGGCTGATTCAATCATGGGTAATTGCTATCGGATAATAAAAGAGGACACACAAGGTGGGCTTATTCACCAGGATTCTTGGGGGCTTATTGACACAATATCTCAGCTGTCAATTATCTCTCCTGCTCTGACAGGTGCACAATAACAGGCACTGGGATGTTTCTATTGAGCTGGTAAACTCAAGCTCCTTTTGAGTCCAGAAAGTATGTGACATGAGGGAATTGAGTTTGATTGCAGACTGCTCTCATCCCTACGCTGCCCTCCCCATCCTCTTTCCTCAGTCCACTAATCATATTCCCTTGAAAACTGCTGGAGAATCAATAGTCCGCCTGATTTGCTTCATTAGATGATATTAAATATTCAGACGACAGAGGCTACATATTGAGCCAGCTATCTAAGGCATTGACGAATGTTTCGGTGAGCTTCTATGTGAAGGCCTACCTGTCACAATGCCTTTAACCGCATTAAAGCATCTACATAATTCCAAAAGAGCCGAGCAAAGATGTTTTGCCTGGACAATGCCTCTTTGAGGAAATCAGCAGGGAGGTCAGCAGTGAGGTCAGCAGAGAGCGAAAGGACAGCACCCTGCATGAGGTGCTCTGATATTTTTGGCCCTGTCACCGCCGTGGTGCCTGCTCACTGATTTGACTTTAATGAAGAGACTGGATTTGTGCGGTTGTACTCGCCCCAAGGCTAAAGTCATGCAACTCCGGCAAAACAAATGATAGAGGTGCAATTACGAGACGCAATAAACAGACTCAGCATTTTCCCCTTGAGCACTAGAACTAAATCACAGTTGCAGAAACCAAAAGCAACCAGGTACCCAAGGGCGAAATCAAATGAACCAACAGCACACCTCGGCAGCTGGTGAGGGGTGCAGACATACGGATGAGGAGAGAGGGAATTTAGTAGACAGGAACGCTAGGTCTGTAATGTTGAAAGGAAGGAAGTGGCATCTAGTAGCGGTGTATGTAAGTGAGTGCAGCCAACCCCAGCCCAAGTGAATTTCCACATGCAAGATGTTTTCAGGGGACTAAATTCGCCACAATGACATCTGGCTGAGAGAATCACTGATTGCACTCTCATCACAAGCAGCAGCCAGTTGCAAAGTAAATGAGCATATCCATGTTGTTCTCTGAGAGCTAAACGTGATTAAGGAAATCAACCTATGAAAATGATGCTATAATCCTGAATCTCTTGAAGATCACACATTCAAGAGGTTGAATTGCTCTCTCCTTCTCTCTGAGCGCATTAGCGGAAGATCAACAATAAATATTCAATATTAGCATGAGATAGCGCTTCATCATTTTCATTTCTGCAAGCCTTGCAAGAAAATGTTCTTTCATTTTTGACTGGTGATTTATGTTTCCCTCAAGGCAAATCTGCTGACTGCTTAAGTGCTCCTAAATGTATAATCTTGTTGGAGGCAAACACACAATAATGTTATGTTAACTATTCATTAACAACAGAACAAAGCGCATAAAGATGCATTTTTGTATTCTAAAAGTTTAATTAGAGTACTGTTGGGTTAGTTAGAGAAGACGGGATGTCAAAAGCCACATTTTCCAGGGCACAATAACTCTCCGCTTGGTAATAAGCAACTTTGATAAATACAGTGGTGCTGGACATAATAAACATGACCAAACACAATAATGTTGACCATTTTCCAACCCTTTAAATAATGAGTGGAATAAATTATTTTTAAAAAGACAAACTAATGTGAGACATTGATGCTGTTTGGAATACAGAAATTATGCTCTACAGCAGTTTACAACTTTTATTCAAAGATCAACATTGCCTACCACCCATGTAGTACAGTAGAGAAAAGTGCTACAATGACTTGTGATATACCACTTGAAAGTAAGACCTTTACTAAGTATAGCTTGTCTGATATGGATTAAAAAAAAATACAACTTCTGCAAGAATGCATGCGGAAGACCTGCATATCTTTCAGTGCAGTATTAATAAAGGTGTGCTGAAGCTTATCCAAGTTTGTTATTTACTTAGGTAAGGCTGCATGCACCAGATCTGACTGACAGTAACTTAACCTATAAATGCTCGAGTCACAGCTGTTAAAGGTTTGTACTCACCTGCTCTCCTGGCTCATGCGACTTCATAAGGCTCTTCTCTCTGTACATTGACCAAAGGCCGACGTTTGGCAGAAAAATTAAAGCCACCATGAATAGAAATGCCATCTGCAGAACGCGTTTTTGCCTTCTCTTCATTTTGAAGACGCGAATGAGAAACAATCCAGCGTTAGATAGACGCGTGTCAGCCGTGTGTGGACTCGAGCTCAGTATCTCCTCTCGTAGAAGACGACAAACTTTCACCTGCAAGGAAGACAGTGTCGCCGCGTCATATAAACAAACACTCCAAAATAAAGCTGATCAACATAGTGTCTTATTACGCGTACTCGAGAGCAACACTAGCTGTCTCTTAACTGACATACGCAATTAAGCAAACATTCACTGAACACTCTACAGTATATGCGTAGGATATCAGTAACTGAGAATATTAGCAGATGTGCTCGTTTTTTATCAGTCAGCGAGACGCAACGCGCGTAAGCAATACTAAGAAAAGACTTACAGTAGAGGGTTATTTGCATGTTGAGACATTTATGTTGTTCGGCAATCCCCTCTCCTCTGTTGAAGACACACCAGGGGAACGTTTCCGAGTACGATAATTGCTGAACAACGACGAGCGCTACGTTTCTATCTGTGGCAATGCGCTCGAGATACAATTTGAAATCGTCTCGTGCTCTGCATTAAAACCCTCGCGCGCGTCCCACCTACGGAAGGTTTACGGATTCTTTCTCGTTCCTCCTTGGGCGAGTTTCTCATTGCCCTCAGCTGTTAGATATTGCGGTTATGAACCACGTGTGATGCGCATTATGAAAACATCGTCGCAGCCGGGCGATGCTTTCCGATGTGTGGGACAGCACAGTGAAGCAGCAGCCTTACGCCAGACACGAGCTCACAGAGTAAAGAGGCGAGGGATTCTTAGCTTTGGTTTGAGCTGTTGAACTGTAGCTTTGCTTGTTCTTTAAACGCAAATGTGTTCGTAGGTTCAAGTCATTAACCCTGTGACACTCACTATTCTAGTGACATTACAGCTCTAATTTTATTTTGGAAGCGAGTCTTATAATAAACAAGAAAAAAAAAAAGGTCGGATACTTAACATACCTAACTATATATATATTTGATTTAGCAGTCTAATGCAATTTTACTGTAAAAGACTGTAAAAATCTGGAAGAAAATTTATTAATAGCTTTATAATTTACGAAAGAAATATTTAATAATATTCATGTAACAAGGCAATGTGTACTTAAAAATATTACAATGTGTACACAATGTGTACAGTATGTAAAAATATTTCATTTAAAGCTTTTCACATGCCATGCCAGCAGATCACAAGAAGGATAGAGAAATAAATAAATAAAAAACAAATTACAGAAACATGTACATATATATATAGATATACATAAGCATACATACAGAGAACATATTTAAAATGCATAATGAAAAAGAAAAGAACAACTAGAAATGGATTTTAAAAACAGACTAATTATCAACATAGATAATTATATAAAATAAAATTCCAGTACCAGTAATTACCCAATTATGAAATGAGTTATTGCACACTACTAGACATTACATATTCTACCACACATCTTAAAGAGTATGCCCAGAGTGCTGAACTCAATGACCTTCCTGTCTCTTCAGTTCACTAGCAATTTCCTATCCATATGTAACACTCTACTAAATTATTGTTAGCCACGTCTCAAATACTCTTTGCTCCACATATTATGAATTAAGACTCTTTTGTTCACTGTGCATCATTAGAATCTTTATTTCTGTATTATATTGAATCTATAGTTTATTTATATATTTATTTCTTGGATTGAAGGCACACATTACTTTGAAGCTGCTTATTTACTATCAAATGCTGCTATACTTGATGGGAATGAAAGTTAGACAGATGGGGGTGGGGTGGGGTGGGGGTATGCTTAAGCCAAAGGCAAATGCAGCACAGCGTATGGAGACAGCATACACAAGGGATCACCTGATGTTTCTAAGTGAATTGCAGATCTTCATGAATTTTGTCAATACCAGGTTGGATTTAGTCCTGAATATTTAAAAGCATTGATACGCAATCTAACAAATATGGTTTCCCTTGCTATTGTAAATTAAATATATAAAAATAATGAACTTTTTTTTTTTTTGGTACAGTCACCACCAATAGAGGGGGCCATTAGGCACAGTCTGCTCTGAAATAGATAGATAGATACAGTGGGGCAAAAAAGTATTTAGTCAGCCACCAATTGTGCAAGTTCTCCCACTTAAAAAGATGAGAGAGGCCTGTAATTTTCATCATAGGTATACCTCAACTATGAGAGACAAAATTAGAAAAAAAATCTAGAAAATCACATTGTAGGATTTTTAAAGAATTAATTGGTAAATTCCTCTGTAAAATAAGTATTTGGTCACCTACAAACAAGCAAGATTTCTGGCTCTCACAGACCTGTAACTTCTTCTTTAAGAGGCTTCTCTGTCCTCCACTCGTTACCTGTATTAATGGCATCTGTTTGAACTCGTTATCAGTATAAAAGACACCTGTCCACAACCTCAAACAGTCACACTCCAAACTCCACCATGGCCAAGACCAAAGCGCTGTCAAAGGACACCAGAAACAAAACTGTAGACCTGCACCAGGCTGGGAAGACTAAATCTGCAATAGGTAAGCAGCTTGGCGTGAAGAAATCAACTGTGGGAGCAATTATTAGAAAATGGAAGACATACAAACCCACTGATAATCTCCCTCGATCTGGGGCTCCACGCAAGATCTCACCCCGTGGGGTCAAAATGATCACAAGAACTGAGAGCAAAAATCCCAGAACCACACGGGGGGAACTAGTGAATGACCTGCAGAGAGCTGGGACCAAAGTAACAAAGGCTACAATCAGTAACACACTGCGCCGCCAGGGACTCAAATCCTGCAGTGCCAGACGTGTCCCCCTGCTTAAACCAGTACATGTCCAGGCCCGTCTGAAGTTTGCTAGAGAGCATTTGGATGATCCAGAAGAGGATTGGGAGAATGTCATATGCTCAGATGAAACCAAAATAGAACTTTTTGGTAAAAACTCAACTTGTCGTGTTTGGAGGAGAAAGAATGCGGAGTTGCATCCAAAGAAC
>NW_015505434.1:276004-332853 GCF_001515645.1 Sinocyclocheilus grahami
CTTAAAAGGATGAGAGAGGCCTGTAATTTTCATCATAGGTATACCTTAACTATGAGAGACAAAATGAGAAAAAAAGTCTAGAAAATCACATTGTAGGATTTTTAAAGAATTAATTGGTAAATTCCTCTGTAAAATAAGTATTTGGTCACCTACAAACAAGCAAGATTTCTGGCTCTCACAGACCTGTAACTTCTTTTTTAAGAGGCTCCTCTGTCCTCCACTGGTTACCTGTATTAATGGCATCTGTTTGAACTCGTTATCAGTATAAAAGACATCTGTCCACAACCTCAAACAGTCACACTCCAAACTCCACCATGGCCAAGACCAAAGAGCTGTCAAAGGACACCAGAAACAAAATTGTAGACCTGCACCAGGCTGGGAAGACTGAATCTGCAATAGGTTAGCAGCTTGGTGTGAAGAAATCAACTGTGGGAGCAATTATTAGAAAATGGAAGACATACAAGACCACTGATAATCTCCCTCGATCTGGGGCTCCATGCAAGATCTCACCCCGTGGGGTCAAAATTATCACAAGAACTGTGAGCAAAAATCCCAGAACCACACGGGGGGACCTAGTGAATGACCTGCAGAGAGCTGGGACCAAAGTAACAAAGGCTACCATCAGTAACACACTGCGCTGCCAGGGACTCAAATCCTGCAGTGCCAGATGTGTCCCCCTGCTTAAGCCAGTACATGTCCAGGTCCGTCTGAAGTTTTCTAGAGAGCATTTGGATGATCCAGAAGAGGATTGGGAGAATGTCATATGGTCAGATGAAACCAAAATATAACTTTTTGGTAAAAACTCAACTTGAGGAGAAAGAATGCTGAGTTGCATCCAAAGAACACCATACCTACTGTGAAGCATGGGGGTGGAAACATCATGCTTTGGGGCTGTTTTTCTGCAAAGGGACCAGGACGACTGATCTGTGTAAACGAAAGAATGAATGGGGCCATGTATCGTGAGATTTTGAGTGAAAACCTCCTTCCATCAGCAAGGGCATTGAAGATGAAACGTGGCTGGGTCTTTCAGCATGACAATGATCCCAAACACACCGCCCGGGCAACGAAGGAGTGGCTTCGTAAGAAGTATTTCAAGGTCCTGGAGTGGCCTAGCCGGTCTCCAGATCTCAACCCCATAGAACATCTTTGGAGGGAGTTGAAAATCCGTGTTGCCCAGTGACAGCCCCAAAACATTACTGCTCTTGAGGAATGGGCCAAAATACCAGCAACAGTGTGTGACAACCTTGTGAAGACTTACAGAAAACGTTTGACCTTTGTCATTGCCAACAAAGGGTATATAACAAAGTATTGAGATGAAATTTTGTTATTGACCAAATACTTATTTTCCACCATAATTTGCAAATAAATTCTTTAAAAATCCTACAATGTGATTTTCTGGAATTTTTTTTCTCATTTTGTCTCTCATAGTTGAGGTATACCTATGATGAAAATTACAGGCCTCTCTCATCTTTTTAAGTGGGAGAACTTGCACAATTGGTGGCTGACTAAATACTTTTTTTCCCCACTGTAGATAGATAGATAGATATAGAAGCTGTAACAAAACCATGAACCACGATTATCATGATTTGCATCACTCCATTCACAGCATATTTGCTTCAGCACCATGGACAGCGATTGGCAAGCACAGTAAAGCAGGTAACTGAGGGCACAGTGTAAAAAATATTTACTGGTCTCATGGGAAGACATGCCTTTCCTTCTCTACTTAGAGCCTTTAATCTAGCTTTGAAAACATATAGCAAATTGTCAGTGTAAATAAAATGTAAACTCCACCTGAAAAGACACAACGGCACACATCTTCCCCAGGCATCAGACTACTCGCACTGGGGGAAATCATTTGTTCAAGGCAAAAATTCACTATGTCTGATCTTTGTCTTCATTATTACGGTGCAGCACATCAGTCAAATCATTTGATACAGCATATTGGCTGTGACAGAGAAGAATGAGCCATCTCAATCTTCCACATAAACTAAATCCTGTCAATGGCTTTGAAAGAGAGAGAAAAAGAAAAAAGCTTTTATGATTCTCACAAGGTGAGAAGTGTAATACCAGCACTATACTGTTGTTCTGATAGAAAACAAGAATGCAATTACCTTTTTCATATCGTTTCAGCAATAAACAATTCTTTGTGATAAAACGGTGTATTTGTTATATGAACTATGATAGAAACAATCCCTCCACTCAAGTGATGATGTGACTGACTTATACACACTACAAATAGAAATGTATAAAAATGCCCTAACTTGGAGCACAGGGCCCTGCTTTGTTAATTATAAGTCACAAAAAAAGAAAAAAAAGTCTAGACAGTGACTCATGTAAGACTGAACCAAAACTGAACTGAAAAGTGCTAAGAGATCAACATATGGCATCAGCTGGACTTGATAATTTACTCATGAGTAATTTCTAACACTGGATGTGTGACAGCTTCTATTTGCAACAGCCAGTTTAGTCAGCCTCTCAAAGCCACAAATACATGTTCACAGGGATCGTTGTTAGCTCTAAGGTCAAACCAAAAGGTCTGCTACCACATTACCCCAGGAGAAAATTGGGGGTCAAATGCCAAGGTCTTACATTTGGTTTACGCTGTAACTGTCATGTTACAGGATTTGACTTCGCAGCCCTCTGGGTATGAGCTTTTGTTTTTATTCTACTCTGTAACTGTGCGTTTGACTGTCTACTGTGAGTCCCTTCAAAAAAGTATTAATTAGTTCAACCCATCAACCAGCCTACCCAAGATCCCCAAGTGAACTGTCGTGCACGCAAAATTAATGCAGCATAAAGCAAGTGACATAAATAAATGGCTGGGATGAATATTGGATGACAGCCACACACAAATCATAGTTTCCATCCAATATATTCAGCATCAGTTTAAACTGATGAAGTGACAAATAATGGGCATGCTAATATTCAGCAGTCATGTGTGCAGATGCTGTGGAGGACAAGCACAATGAGTTATTCTAATCACAACGCAATGAGCTAAATGCCATGCCTGCAGCTAATTGTGAAATGTGACAAATGAGTGTTCATCTGAGGAGAAACAGATGAATTGTTTGCCTGAGGAAGAGTTTACGTTTGAAGGATTTATGGGGAAAAAAGTTATGAGTAAAAACAGACAGCTTTTTGTGCATATAAACACACACACACTGAAATCTGTCTGATAATCACTATAAAGGATGCAATAACTCAAAATGAGATAAAGTGTCATCCATGGAAAAGCTGTACAGTATAGGTTCATTCCATGCAAAGTGAATTTCAAAAGGTATTCTGCCATCCTAAGTGAGATTCTAAGCCGAAGGGAGCATACAGTACATATTAAGTTTCACTGGCACTGTAAATGGCATAGGGAATAAGGGTTTGTTGAAATATCACTTAATTAAACTGATGCTACTTTCACATCTGCATAGAGACCCTGTTTACTTAATCCCTGTGTTGAGTTCACTGTAATTCGTAATTACTGTAGTTACAATAACAATAATAGGCAATACATGGCAACCCGGATGTTCTACTCGCAGTTGTTCACATCTTCGGATTAGGAATTATGTGTTTCTATGGCAACACTATTTGCTATAAACGGCAAAAGTAATTTGGGTAATTTGGGTAATCAATGGCCAAAACCACAGTACCTACATCAAGTAGCAGTCATTACACAAAGGCCTCATTAGTGAACTATACTACATGTACTACTAAATATTCAACTCTGTGTTTGCTACATTAAACTGTATTGTATGTCTTTCATTTATTTTCAGATTATTCTTGCTTAAATCAATAATAATAGAAAATTATGGGAATTATGGGAAATATTTCAAAATAACTGCTTAAATACATCTTACTGCTGAAGCTGGTGAAGCGGAGTGTATCCAAATGCCGTTGCATCTGTCAGGTGGTACAATTTGTAATTACAAGTTTTACAAGGACTTGAACGTTTTTTACAAGTCAGAATCTTGTAATTATGGCAATTCCGACATGGAGTCAATGTACTTTCCATCCACTTTATTATCCACCACACTCTTGTAGTGGTCAGTTGGTACAACTTTACAAAACGTCTGTGTTTTTTACAAGTCGGAATTTCATAATTACAGTAATTATGACATGGAGTCAGTGCACATTCCATACACTTTATGATCCATCACAATAGTACAGTGGTCACGTGGTACAACTTAACAAGTAGCAATTACGAGGGCATGAGTGTTTTTTACAAGTGAGAATCATACAGAATAATTACAGTAATTCCGACATTGTTTCAATGCACTTTTCATCCACTCATAATTATGGTAATTCCGGCATGGCTTCTAAATGATGTCTGAAACGTTGTGTTACGAGCACTTGTGTTATTTGCCTCTTTATGATGAATCGCTTGATATATAACTCATTTGTAAGTTGCTTTGCATAAAAGTGTCTTCTAAATGAATACATGTAAGGCCTGGTTTCACAGACGGGGCTAAAACTAAGCCAGGATTAGGCCATAGTTCAATTAGGACATTTAAGTAATTTTTTATTAACATGCCTTAGAAAAAACATTACTGGTGTGCATCTTGAGACAAAACAAAGGCACTGATACATTTTAAGATTAGTCAGTGCAAGTTTCTTTCAGTTGAAACAGCTCAGAATTACGTTTTTGTCTGGGACTAGGCTCAAGCCTTGTCTGTGAAACCGGGGGTAACTGTAATAAATATGTCAATGCAATTTCCAGACACTTTATTTTACAACAGCCTGTTGCGGTGGTCAGGTAGTACAACTTTACATGTTGTAATTATGATTTTCACAAGGATGTGAACATTTTTACAAGTTGAAACAGTGGTTCCAACATGGTGTCAATACACTTTTCATCCACTTTATATTTAAATGCAGCTATTTCCTGTGAATTATATGTAAATAACTACAAGAATAAAGTGCAGTAAACAGTAAAACTATTTGCACTACAAATCAGTGCATTTATGATAATGATAATACAATAATATGCTTATAAATGCAACATCAGTCAGCACTATGGACTCTTTTTGCACAACTAAAATAACTGAAAGCGCTTTAAGATATGTATATTATCTTGTTGCCGTGCAAAAAGAGAAATAAAGTAATTTTTGCAAAAACAGTAACAAAATGTCACAAGCAGTATGGAATTAATGGCAACACTATGCAGCAGGCATCTACAAGAAATCTACTTAAATATAAACAATACATTAAACTGTGACAAAATTCAGTAACACTTTGATTCATATCAAAAAATCATCAAGGGGACCCAAGGCGAAACACAAACTTTGTTCGTTAGACAGCCCTTTGAAGTGGAAATAGGCCTTGACAGATGGTACAAATTCATAAATCATTTTACAAAGGGCTGAACGATTTCATAACATTCTTTCGTCTGGATAGAAGAAGGTCATTTTTAATAGGGAATGTGTCAGTGTAGTTACTAAAGTGTTAACATCAATAAAAAAATAAATGTTAATGGTTGCAAGACCTCACACTAACGTACAAAATCTGGAGGGGTGAGCAAATCCATGACTGTTCTGCACAGCCGTTCATTCTGCAACCTTCCCAGCAGGTGTTACGGTTCCAGTGTACTTGGCTGAGGTCTATTCACATCACCATGTTCTCCACGCTGAACAGGGAAAATGACTGCTGAGAGCAGAGAGAATGGAGCCCTACTTAATCCCTCTTGACTGGGAACAAGGATTTCCTCTTACGCGTGTTAACTGGACACTGCTCAACACAATGCTTCACGGCACATATCTAAAATGCCCAACTACCAAATATACTACAACTCTAATGCTTTATGGCCCTAGTATATTCTTCACAAAAACATGGATCTAGATTTTGGTGATATTTCGGATTGACTAGGAACTGGAGAACACTGAGGCAAGCTAATTAAAAAAAGCATCAATCAACAACATGAGATGAAATGCACATGTCATTAACAATATATGGCAGAGATTAGATTTTCCTGACAGCAGAGCATCTGTGCCTCTGAGATGAGGCGAATGGGCTGAATTGGTGCTGCTGCTGCAGTTCTTTGAGCACAGCTCTACCACAAGAGATGAAAGCTGAGGATAAACCAGGCAGTTGCCGTTCAAATGGATGCTGCAGCCACCTGCATGTGCAGTGATAAGGAAAAGGACAACGTGAGAGCCCTCCAGAGCCCGCTGGAAAAGAACATACAGGTCCAGCTTCAATCGAAAATAAATCTCCCGACTGAGTTTTATACAGCATAGCAATGGTCCTCAAACAGGGGGAGAGTGGAGTGACAGTGCACATCACATGACCAGAGATCATAATCTCAGAGAAGAAGAAGAAGAAGGATAATTACGATACACAGACTTTAATCGTTACACAAAGTTGGCAGGAACACACGTAGCACATCATTGATGAACAAATACAAATACAAATAATAGCAGACAGAGAACTAAGGAACAGACGGGGCTTATAAACATGAGGAATGCAATTAGGGAGAACAGAAACTGGTGTGCAGCTAATTAATCAAAAACCATGGGAACTAACTAGGCAGGAATAACGGAAATACAGAAAACAAAAACAAAACCGACCATAAACGTGACAAAATCAGTCAAATAGGCATGCTAATATGTTTGCTGTACAGATTACCTTTTCTTTGATTGAATTTCTTTGCCTAGAAAAAGCAATAATTTTTCTGAAGTTTCTGAAACTTCAGAATTTTTTTTTGTTTTGGACATATTACACCTATAGTGGAGAGTCAATTTAACACCAAGTCTAAATTACATTGAGGAACCATGCTTTCAATCAGCCAAAAACGTCTATACAGAAAACGGAGGAGGGAAAAAATTTAAGTTCACTTCAGTTCTTAAAAGATTTATGACTGTGATAAACATCCACCACTCCGCAAAGAAACTACCAGACCTACAGGACAAAGATAAATTAGACGGCTTCAAAATAGATCATATGTCCTTGTTTGTGAAAGAGCAGACTTGAGTACAATCGTCTACAATGAGTACAATGTCTAGTGGGACTTTAACATAGCTGCCCATCAAAGAAAAAAAAAACGGTCTTGTATTGATAACATCAAAAATGCAGACTCTCTTTTGCAGACTTCTCTTTTATCTCTGTTGGAAATAATTCAAGTTGTATTTTTGTGAAGGTCAGAGCAGTCATTTAGGTTTCTATGCTATGTAGAATTGTAGGATGGTGAAGAAAATAGTGACATACACACTGGTACCAACCTATGGTAAATCATGCAAAATTTGTCTTATTTATTTTTTTAAGACAAACTTAATATCATGTTGTTAAATTTATATTTTTCAATGTATTCAATAAATTAGTATTTTTCATTTATGACTAATCGGACACAACAGGTCAGAGTTAATAACACTTTATCAGAGCTGAAAGGTATTAGCACAGGTGTTCCACAGGGATGTGTTAGTTCTCCTATCCTTTTTACATTGTATACCAGCGAGTGTTCAAGTTGTGATTCTACTAACTTTATAGTGAAATGCTCAGATGACACAGCGATACTTAGTCTTATGTATGAGAATACTGATTTGTCCGTTTATTTCTCAGAGGTATCAAGGTTTGTAGAGTGGTGTGACTTAAATCATTTCACAAGTTCGCCTGCCCATTCAGCCCTGCCAGGTAATGGTAAAACAAACTTGGCTTGCTGTCAGTGAAGGAGGCTCGAAACCTGATGCTCGGCTTGAGCTCCGAGTAAGAAACCCCCCTATGATGATACAGTGTGGATGAAAGAGAAGGGATTTAAAGGAGGAGAAGGGGCGGTAGAAGGATGCCGGGAGAATGGTCGCTTGGACGGAACGATGACTGCTGCTTATATACAGTCGAAACGATGATTGGCAGGACTGGTTGATTAGGCTCTTCCCTTGAACTTCATCTTATTTTAAACACAAAAAATATAGAGGAGATGATCTTTGACCCAAGATCAATAGGTGATCACACACACACCAGTGTTTATATATGAAACATCAATTTAGCAAGTATGTTCCAATTACCTTGGTGTCCATTTGGATGATAAACTCAGTTGGGGGATTCAAGTGGATGCAATTTGTTCTCATGTGCAGCAAAGATTGTATTTTCTGCGTAGACTCAGGAGTGGAGCAGAAAATCATGTATTTATTCTATCAAGCAGTTATAGAGAGTATAATTAGGTATGGCATTGTGGTATGGTTTGGTAACCTTACAATTCAGGTAAAGTCTAAGCTTGCACCCTTGTTAAAAATAGCAATGAAGACCATTGGGAGAAAGGAGTATTTGTCCCTTGAGTCACTGTATGAACGGTCGGTTCTTAGGGAAGCACATAAAATTTTAGCTGACCCATTGCATGTATTGCATACAGAGTATGAATTGTTGCCTTCTGGAAGACGGTATAGATTTCCAATGTGAAAATGAAAGTGAAAGTGACGTGACATGTGGCCAAGTATGGTGACCCATACTTGGAATTAGTGCTCTGCATTTAACCCATCCAAAGTGCACACACACAGCAGTGAACACAGACACACCGTGAACACACACCCGGAGCAGTGGGCAGCCATTTATGCTGCAGCGCCCGGGGAGCAGTTGGGGGTTCGGTGCCTTGCTCAAGGGCACCTCAGTCGTTGTATTGGAAGAGAGCGCTGTACATTCACTCCCCCCACCTTCAATCACTGCCGGTACAAGACTCGAACCGCACAACCTTTGGGTTACGAGCCCGACTCTCTAACCATTAGGCCACAACTTCCCCAATGTGTAGGTATAATCGTTTAAAAAAAGTCTTGACTCTTTTATACCTATGTCAATTACAATGTTAATTGATGAATGATTGTTGTCTTCAGGGTGAGTATAGGAATGATGTGTATATTGTGTGTATATTGTTATTTATGGATCCAGTGGTCTTGTAAACACATTGAGTCCAACACACATTTCCCCTCTGGGGACAATAAAGTGTATTTAATTTCATTCATTTAATTTCATAAACAAAAAGCATACAATAATGCTGCACACCAAGATCACCAAACATCTTGAACTTAGATAGTGCCAGCACCATTTTTTTTACGATCACACAAAGAAACACAGTGATCTGAGGACATGAACATTGTCCCCAAAAGTGCTTTGAAGTGTCGAATTAGCATTCATTTAGCTGATGAAGGTTTTTTTTTTTTTTTTAGGAGAGTGAGTTACCATTTAGGTAAGTGTCTGGCTCCAGGCTTAGCCTGAGGACACTGGCAACCTTCTGATCCAGTCTGCTGATATCAATAGGTTAGGTTTCTGAGGTTCCCTAGTGAGAAAATGACAGTGTGCAATAGAAAGATACATGTACGTGTCATCCATGTCATTGTGAAAATCCCTGTGCAAATGACACATGGCAAGTTACTGAGTTGTTCGCTGCCTATTGATTATAAGAACCAGCAAAATAAAAGCTGTTCATTTCATAAGTGATTCAGTCCATTTAATTACACTTAAATCCTCCAGTTTAATGTGGTTTTGCTTAATGTGGTTGGCTGTTTTTTAAACAACAATTATGCATCTCTTACTGTACAGTCGGTGCCTCAGAACAGAGATTAGCACCATTGTGTGAGAAGATAGATGTAATTTTGTTTTAATGACTCAATAAAAAGAAAAGTGCTAAAGTGACACCAAAACGTGACAATGACTGGTCCTTCAAAACAAAATGGCTGCATACATACTCTTAATATATAGGGCTGTAGTGCAATGTGATTCATTACAACTTCTCTAAAAAGATTTAATTGTGCTCATTTGTGTTTTGAATTGGTGAAGTTTTTCCCAAGGGAAATATACTCTATTATATTATCATCAACATGCCGGAAATTACAAATTACAAACTGTCCAGTGTGCAATATTACGGAACACAGATGTAAATGAGCTGTTAGCATAGTCACATATTGGCTTCTGAAGCATCTTCATAGTATGAAACATGTCTAACATAAAATCCATCAAACTAAATGCTCAATTGTGTACATCAAAATGCACATTAACTAGACTTTTCCTTTCCGTATTACCTGTCCGTGTTTATGGAGACACAATAAAAGCGTAAAAACAACAGAGCTATGACTTCTGCTGAACCCAAAGAGCTATTTGCTCAGCATAATAAACATAAACTAGATTGCATGAGATGGTATTTTCCACAAAGACACTTTCCATTCCATCAACACCGCATGCAGATAATATAGACTGAATTTAAGGGGCAGAAGCTAAAGGTGGGGAAAAATGTCCCTTGCAGTAACATGAGACAGACGGCGGCTGGCAAATAGCTCTAATTTTGTGGGTGAAAATAGATAGGAATGAATAACTAAATGTCGGGCACCATCTTTCTCTGCATGACAGCTATGTTTTCATTCAGTACAGTTTAGAATTGCTTATTGGCACAAACTCTGTTTTGCACTGGTGGTCTGATCACTCTGCCAGGCTTTATTTTGTGACAGTGACTGACAGACTGTACATTATACGTTAGTAATATTCTCCCAGCTAGTATAACAATGTCACAGAACTGATTTCATGTGACATGAAGACAAAAAAACACTGTAAGCTTAATAACTGACTCTGAAGACTGATTATATCTAGCAATTTACACTATACTGTATGTTGCAGTGCTATGTATGTCAGGATACAGAAATAATAAAGAATTAAAGGGGTGGTGTTCTTGTAGTGCTATTGTAGGAAGCTGGATAGTTCATATCTCTCTTGAATTTCTCAACCACATAAACTATTTAGTCATTTATTTATTTATTTTCAATGTTTTCCTTATTTTCCAGTATGTATGGGAAAGCTGTTAAAGGGCTATTTTGCTCAATTATTATTATTATTATTATTATTTGTCAATTTCAAATTCTCATGTCGTTCCAGATCAGAGCACATTTTTTAAAAAGCCTCAATGATTTTGCCCATACAATGGAAGTCAATGGTAACCCAAGCTGTTTATTTAATAACAATCTGCAAAATATCTTCTTTTTTTGTTCAAGACAGGTTTGAAATGACATGAGTGTGAGTACATGATGACAGAATTTCCATTGATGTATATGTTTAAACAAATAAACACTCAGAATGGGTTACCAAAAATCTTCAAAATATCTTCTTTTGTGTTCTGCAGAAGGGTAAAAGTCAAAGAAAGTCATGACATGTTTGAAATGACACGAGGGTGAGGGCAAATGATGACAGAATTTTTATTTTGGGTGAACTATTTCCTTTAACTGTATTGAACACAGAACAACGGTCTATGTTTTCATTCAGTACAGTTTAGAATTGCTTATTGGCACAAACTCTGTTTTGCACTGGTGGTCTGATCACTCTGCCAGGCTTTATTTTGTGACAGTGACTGACAGACTGTACATTATACGTTAGTAATATTCTCCGTTAGTGACATGAAGACAAAAAAACACTGTAAGCTTAATAACTGACTCTGAAGACTGATTATATCTAGCAATTTACACTATACTGTATGTTGCAGTGCTATGTATGTCAGGATACAGAAATAATAAAGAATTAAAGGGGTGGTGTTTTTGTAGTGCTATTGTAGGAAGCTGGATAGTTCATATCTCTCTTGAATTTCTCAACCACATAAACTAGTTAGTCATTTATTTATTTATTTTCAATGTTTTCCTTATTTTCCAGTATGTATGGGAAAGCTGTTAAAGGCCTATTTTGCTCAATTATTATTATTATTATTATTATTTGTCAATTTCAAATTCTCATGTCGTTCCAGATCAGAGCACATTTTTTAAAAAGCCTCAATGATTTTGCCCATACAATGGAAGTCAATGGTAACCCAAGCTGTTTATTTAACAACAATCTGCACAACAAACAACAAAATATCTTCTTTTTTTGTTCAAGACAGGTTTGAAATGACATAAGTGTGAGTACATGATGACAGAATTTCCATTTATGTATATGTTTAAACAAATAAACACTCAGAATGCAAAACTGAACAATGCTTGTTGACGATCAACAAACATACATTTAAATACTTACAAGACTTACATCTAAAAAACATTACAAGACTGACAACAATACCTGAAACAAACAAAAATATAATCGTATAATTCATCCATGCCACAATGCATGATGGGAATCTACTGTAAGCGCCAGGACATCACACCATTACAGCTGATATATAATACACAATAATATCATTATCCTGTTCCCTATGAATTCAAAGTATGAAATCACTGAATTGTAATAAATTACAAAATTACATCAAAAATACACCAAAATACGAAAAACAAGGGTTCAACAGTAAGCTATGCTACCTGAAGAACACTATCAGGCTCAACTGAACTCTCTTGTCCCTCACATTATCTGGCCTTCCTTCGGCCTCCCAGGGGGATAAATCAAGAGACCTGCAGCCCTGTAAATCAACAGGACAGGGCTCTGCAAAGGTCAGGCCACATGTAATTACAGCTAATTAAACTGTGCCAGGGAGATGGAGTTGAAATTTACCACCACTCATTAAAGCCGAGGAGACGGCGCTAATTGGACATCAACCCTCCTGTAACTCACTGGTCTGTTAACTGTCATGCTGAATCGCCTTCATAAGTCACGATCAATGTAAAACATCACCAAGCACTTTCGAATGAAGTGCACTGCATAACTGCAGGAAGAAGAAACACCAGAGCGAACGGAGCTTTAACCATCTGTTGCATACATTATGAATGAAATGTTAAAAAAAAATGTAATTACATTTTCTTGAAAAAAAGAAGTCATTTCTATGACTGTTATAAAATGGCATTCACTCAATAACAAATGTGAATATTTTTTATAGCTGAAAATTTGAATTGACAAAGGGCAGTATGAGGACAGTTCACCAGAGCACAAATGTGCATCTCCGCAGTGTACCATGTCAGAAAAATAATTTGAAATGACTGCCAACATTTTTATTGGTTTATTCAAAGCCTCCCATTCATTATTAACCATTCTATATGCATCATGTGTTTGCAGAGTGAAGAAAATGTGTGTTACCCTGAGGTGACATCTTGCCATAGAGGGTTAATAGGACGTGGCATCTACAACAACTCATGACCAACATCTTTTAAGTGATGCAACTCTGCATGTGACTCACTGATCTGCACAGAAGCACCTTTCAATAGAAGATATCACTATTTAACCAATTTTCCGCTAACAAATCTGTAGTGTGATCACCCCAATAGACTTTAATGCTAGTTTTCATAACTTCTCTTTTCTTTGTTTTGCATGTCAGAATGTTTATGTGCTATTGCCTCTGAACAAGTGACACCGCAATTGTAATCTATTCTTTATCCATCGTTGGATCTTGACAAGCTTGATTAACACTCCCCTCGGCTGTCAGCATCTAGGATGTTCATGTTCCATCAGACTGTTTCTATGATGTACCACCTTCCTCTCTCTCACTTTGCCCTTCACTTTCTGTCATTCGGTCCATTTCCCTCTTTATTTTTGTAGTTTATGCTATATATGGAACAATATAAATATATACAAATTTTTATACTTTTGGTATCATGTTTTGTTTATTAGGTTTTGTAATGAGGTACATTAAGAGCTGCAAATATTTTATTTCACCATAAAATGACAACAGATGGTAGTGACGGTTTTGTGAAATGCAGGTTCAGACATCTGATCAAACAGAGCTTCTGTGAGGCAGCTAATATCGTGCGCTTTGAAAATCCATCAATTTGTCTCTTCAGCAAAGGATTCAGAAGAGCCAGAATGTTGAGCTGTTAGGATCACTGCTCAGTTCAACCATCAAATCCAAAATGTTCTCATGAAACAGATTTATGTCATATGGAACCAGTCTCTTTCTTGCATTTGTTGTCAGTCTGTTGTCAGGGTTTTTTTTTTCATTTGTTCCAAAAGAAAAATATGAAAATGTTGTATATATTCGTTTTAATTGTATTATAACAATATGCTTCAAGCAATACAAGCTGAATTCAAGCTGAATTTTTAATTAATTTACTGAATGCATTTACCATTTTGCTGTTCATATATTATTTGAGGAAGGCTGTGCACTATTCAGACCCTTTTAAATTCCAGTTCAATTCCTTTTCATGAAATGAAATGCGTTCAAATTTACAGTGGTTGTACGAGTGTCTTTGAATTTCATTCCACTTCATAGTAGGAATTAACATTCTATTATAGAGCACAACACACACTATACTAGGGGCCTCCAACCCTGCTGCACTGGAGTAATGGCTGCTGAAAATTCAGCTTTGCCATCACAGGAATACATTTTAAAATATAAATAAAATATATTATATGTTTTTAACTGTATTTTTGATCAAATAAATATAACTTCGGTGAGTTATTTAAAAAACAAGTAAAAATATACAGACCCCTAACTTTTGAAGTAACTTTAATGATACGGACAATAACAATTCTTTTCCCAGAACATTTGAATTAACTCAAATGTCTTTTAAAGTCTGTGCGAACCGGAAGTTGCTGTCGACTTTATTTCACTATAGTGTCGTATTTCCAACTGAAATGGAATATTGAATATAGGGCGGGGTTTTATTTTAGGGCGCCTCCTCTCCATCTCTCGCTCACAGCAAACTAATGGTTGGAGGGGAGAGGTTAAGGATATTCTGCACAAGCCGCCAAACTGACATAATCAGAGAAGGAAGCCATTCCAGAGCTGAAGCAAATGTTCAGATTTTGATTAAAGATTACCAAAACAAACCTTTTTTTTTTTCAGTGGATTAACTTGCATGGATTAATTGTTCACCTCAAAACTATGTGCGCTAACATAATAAATGATGTACATTTTGATTTCATGCAGACTTTAAATGGTTCCCGACAATATGAAGCAAGTGTACAAGATAAACAGCAAACCTACGAAAATATCTGTTCTTACCCATTTTGTTATAGTGTTTGACAAATGAAATGTATCTTTTTGAGGAACTGTTGAAATTCTTTGAATAGCAGTTCCACTTCCTGTCGTTCTCACTCAAATTGCATTTCAACATCATGTTGAGTGTAACCAATTTATTTCAAATCCAACTCAAGAACCGAACCAATTGTTAAATTCTGAATGTTGCCCAACCCTGTAGCTCAATAAAGGAAATGATTATTACTGTGAGAAAGTCAATGTTCTATAGTGCCATAAAATCACTCACCCATTAGGATGCAACCTGTGCTGGAAAAGAATCGGAATCAATGCTCTCTACCAATACCCGTGCTTTTCTGTCATATGAGCGCAGCCTGCAGGCTGCATACCTCTGAAAGTCACACTGACAAATAGCCAAAAGTGGAGTTTTTCATTCTGTGCCTCAGCCACAAGCACATTCATGCATAATGGAAAAGAGATCTGAAAAATACAGATTTTACAACTGCACTTCACATATGATGCTCACCGTGCATGGAGCCCCTGATTGTACCCTGAAGTAGGAAGCTGAGCCCCAACAAAAGTGAACTCTTTGAACTTTCTAAGACTGGCAGAGGTTATCTATTTGTTTACTTAGTATCTCCATGCTCTTAAGGCACCCCGTCGTAGTGCCGTTGCTTGTGGAGGTGTGCCTTGCAAGCAAAGACGCAGGTGGAAAGCTTGTTATCTTGAACAGGGCACAGGTTTTCCCACACAGGGCACATTCATCAAGACGAGAGGGCTGGACAAGGTTCCTCGCCTTTTCTCCTGCAGCATGCCTCTGTTCTTCCTGTAGCCTCTCATGTCTGCATCTTTCCATTCCATGCTCACCTTCGACCTCATATTCCTGTGCCGAACTGCAGAGAGATTTTGCTTCTTTTCCCATGGCTCATCTGTCTTTTCAACACCTCCCTTTCAGCTCAACTCCCCCCATTCTGCCTTTCATTTTTATCCTCTACTTTTGGCACCATTCTCACATTCAGTCATCACCTCATCTCCTTTGGCATCATGTCTGGGCACATCCAGGCTCCTTCACACATGGCAACATCTCCCACCTCTCGAGTTCTCCTGCCAGTGTGCAATAGCTGAGGACACATCCCTCAATAGAATGTGTTTCCCCTCTACAAGGAGTTTGAATCCTACAGGTGGTTTGTGTGTTTGTTTCTGCTACACCAGGGGTAGGCAAGTTCGGTCCTAGAGAGACGCAGTCCTGCAGAGTTTAACTCCAGCCCTAATCAGACACACCTGAACAAGCTAATCAATGTCTTCAGGATTACTAAGACTATAGGCAGGTGAGGTTTTTTTTCAGGGTTG
Source organism: Sinocyclocheilus grahami (assembly GCF_001515645.1). NCBI lineage: Eukaryota > Metazoa > Chordata > Actinopteri > Cypriniformes > Cyprinidae > Sinocyclocheilus > Sinocyclocheilus grahami. Next base: position 292,134 of record NW_015505434.1, read on the forward strand.
GAGCTGAACTCTGCAGGACTGCGGCTCTCTAGGACCGAACTTACCTACCCCTGTGCTACATAAAGAGAATGAGATGTACGTGTGTTTTTCAGAGAGAATTCATTATACTGCACCAGCCGTGCCTGCAGCTGTACGTACTGTGTGTACAATGAGCATTTGCTTATTGTGGTTGTTAATAATACTTGCTAAGTGGTGTTTATTATATTTTCCTAAGAATCCACAAAGGCATAAAAAATTACTTTTCTTAGAAATCCAACTTATGTTGGCAGAAAAATTGGCTAAAAAAAATCATAGACTTCCACTGAAAATATATATATAAAAAAAGACTCAGTAATGTTTTTTTTTTTAAAGAATATTTCAACAGTTTTTGTCCATACAGTGAAAGGTAGTGAAGTCCAAATCCTTAGTGGATCCCATTAACTTTCATCCCATTAACTATCCTTTTAATGCATTAGCAACCACCTACCAATACTCTAGTAACTGTCTACTAATGGCACAAACAACTCAACCAGAACACAAACAACTCCCTCCCAAAGCACCAGCAAAACCCAGATAACCTTAGCAACCATTTACCATTGGTAGCAATGGCCCAAAAGCCAATTGGAACACCTTAGAAATTAAAACTTGAGCTGGTGTTTAACAACATACTGAATGTTCAACTGATGATATGCCTTTCTGAAAAGTAGATAAAACTCCATGAACAAAAAAAACAAAACAATACAAACAAAACAAAAGACTACGTTTAATCTCTTACAGCCTCTTACTGTAACATTTGTCTCTTACAGCCTCCTTTTCATCTGCGTTAAATTTAATATTGTATCTATCCAGACTAAGGTCTAACAACCAGTCAGTTACTCAGAACCCACTAGCAACCACGTCCTAATGCCCTAACAACAAGCTAGTAAACATCTACCAATGGCCCAACAACCACCCAGAACACACAAGAAACCAGAACACCTTAGCAACCATGGTCTGACAACCACCCAGGACACCCTAGCAACCAACTACCAATGGCCTAGCAACCAACCAAAACACCTTATCAAGCAACAAGCAACCTCCATAAGAACCACCAACACAAAAAAAACCATGCAGAACCCCCTAGCTACCAACTATCAATGGCCTAGCAACCACTTAGTACACATTAGCAACCATTTAGAGTGCCAATGGCTTAAAAACCACCCAGAGCACCCTAACGAGCACCCAAAACCTCCCTAGCAACCAAATATCAATGGCCAAGCAACCACCCAGAACACCTATAGCACAAAAGAACTATACTGGTCCTTATATTTTGCATAGGTTTTGATGCTGTGAGGAGATATGGAGCAGTGATCGGGTTTCCCCGATCATACCCAAAGAAGAAATAAAATGTCACAAACACCCCTGAATGCATGTGTGAGTGTGTGTGTGTGTGTGTGTGTTTTCTTATTAGAGGCCTCCCGCATTTGAGTCTTTCTGCCATGCTGATCACCTACACAGCAGCACATCAGTTGAGCAACAGATGCTGTCTAACACTCCAGTTGCTTCCTAATTCAATTATTCTGCCCGTTTGTTTTCAGGTCACACTGCCAGCATGCTTCACAATGGCAAGCAAACTGGACCACTTCACACCTGCCACCAGTGAAGGTGAAGTAAGAGGAGGGGAGCGCAATTCAGAGGAGAGGTCTCGTCCGCTGCGCTGGCGTGGCTGTAAGTCAGCGGGGCTTGAGCTTGATGCTACTTATTTTCAGAGCATCTGACAGTGTGATTCATTTCTCCTCTGCAGTCCAACAGACTGTAAGGTGAGAACAAGAGCAGAGCCTGGGGATGTGTGTACACAGAGTGCGTACACTTGGATACTCACACTCGCACACACACCTCTCGAACTCTCTCCACGTGTCAGCAGAGGATGGAAGAGGGTGAGGATAAGAGCAGCCTGCAGCAAGGTGAGACCACGTGTGTGTGAAGTCTACAGCTGTGATTCAGTGACAGGTTGAGGAGAGAGAGAGAGAGACTCACGCACGATGTTCACAGCGGTGCTCAATACCAGAAGTCACATCTTCAGTGTCTGTCTCATGCGCCAGTGAGATTTCTATCCACATCGATGGACATTTTCATACAGTGGTCAGAGAATGGCTGACTCATATTCTCACAGTTTACATAGCAATATGCAAGCTCAAATACAAACACATACGTGGCCTGTATAACAAGCTGTTACGTTAGGGGCGGCAGAAAGGGGAGGAAATAACCTAACTGTTTTGCTTCAAAAGCCTTCCAAACAATCAAAACACTAGTTTAAATAAATCAAGGTTGTCAAAATTAACTTATTAATTATGCGCTTATTATTATTATTATTTTAGTTTAATTAAAAATGAAATAATTTCATGCAATTAACGCAGCATCCAGAAGCAGACTATATGAACACGCTATCAATGTGTGTCAGAATCGTGTCATGTGCTGAAGGTTTTAGTGCCAGCACTGCTTTTAAAGTGAAACCTGCTGCAGTCTGTCATTGATGTAAATCAAACAACAAAAGAAAAAGAGAAATCACTGACTGCTCTGCTCGCTGACTCTAACTTTTGTAGCTTGTATAAAGATTTATCTATATTCAATTTTCTAGTTTATAGTATAATACTGTAACATTGAATGGCTATAATTAATGGCTACAAATTAGAGGAAATGCATTCAGTGGAGTAGCTGTATTGGTATCAATGACACTGACCTTCATTAAAAAAAAAAAAACACACCATTAAACACATTCAAAATATACTATATTATGTTTCTACATTAATTTGGCGATTCAAAGTGAAATTATGACAAAAGAAATATATTGAAATATGATTAATCATGATTAATTACAGAAAAATATGAGATTAATTAGTTAATTTTTTAATCGATTGACAGCACTAATATAAATAAATACATACATGCATACATACATAAACACATACATTCATATGATATTTACTACCGTTCAAAAGTTTCAAGTCAAACCAGATTTATTGATTTAGAAATTAATACATTTATCCACTAAGGATGCATTAAATTGATCGAAAGTGACTGCAAAAACATTTATAATGTTTAAAAATAAATAAATAAAAATTCTTTTGAACTTTCTATTCATCAAATAATCCTGAAATTGTTTTATCTATAAAGCAGCACAGCTGTTTTCAGTATTTATAAGAAATGCTTCTTAAGCAACAAATCAACATTTTAGAATGACTTCTGCAGGATTATGTGACACTGAAGACTAGAGTAATGGCCTCAAACTTTTGAATAGTGTATGTTATAAATATTTAATCACTCAGGGACAATGCTAACATCCAAACCCTTTTACTACAACATGTTTAAGTTATGTTATTAACTTACACAATTTGGTTTAAAGTAGAAAAGGGTTCCTGAATTTTTTATAAAAATCATAAGCCAAACACTATTACGTAACTACACTGAAAGAGTCCAGCATCACACCAAAACAGCTTGAGGCTTCCTGCACTGAAAACATTAAACCAGCACATTATCTTGGGATATTCATTAACTAAATGCTGAACCTAAAAGCAACAGTAAAATAAATAACCCTAACGTTACATCATTATCCCGAAATTTGGTTGGCATACAAGTTTTTACATAGTGTTAATGCTGCTACAACTACAGAACAGACATATGGTTCAGACATATGGTTCTGGTATGATATTTATATATATATTACACTTTTATTGTTTCATTTTCAGCAGTAATTACTCCAGCCTTCAGTGTTGCATGATCCATTAGAAATCATTTCAATATGCTGATTTGCTGCTCAAGAAAATTTCTTATTATTCTGGAGGTGGAAGGTGTGGAAGTTTTTAGGATACTTTGATGAATATAAAAGTTTGAAGAACAGGATTTAATTTGTAATATCATAAACTTTGTGTCATTTCTGATGAATTCCTGACTCCTTGCTGAATAGAAAAAAAGAAGAAGAAGAAGAAGAAACATCTTACTGACCCCAAAATCTTGAATAATAGAGTTTTTAAAAAAGGTGGCTAAAGCAGTTCTGCAGCATTTCAAAGATGTGTGTGTGTTCATCAACTGAAAAGCTGCATTTTATTGTAGACAGCAATGATTACAATGGAAGCAATTTAGTTTTGAGACATTGTGACACACCACACACACATCCGGTGCTGACACTGTATCCCTAACCTGCCTAAATATAAACCGATCACTAAAATCTGATTAGCTGATGAGAATATTCTTCCAGGACCAACAAAGATGTTGATTCAGCAACATGTCCTTGTCAACATCACTTTAAGCTCATTAACTTCTAATGTGAACAACAATAAGAGCTATAAAAACACCTGGGGAAAATAAAGAAACCTTTTAATAAAACTTCTGCCTATACCTAGAGGTGTACTCATCAAATTATTATAATCTATTTAAGTGTTTAAGTGTGCCATTGTCTTAATGAAGTTTAGAATAAATGCAAAAAGTTAGCCGCTGATGGGATTTTCTTTTTCATCTCCAAAACAATAATTCCCTATTACCTCTGTAAACCTGTAAGAGGATAAAGCGCTCACTCTCCAGGCCTGGCATTAAACAGATGACTAAGCACAGCCTATTTATCTTAATTAAAGCTCCTCTCAATCAGCGAGAAAGACAGGGCCTCTGAGGACAGGGAACAGCCTGTCAATACACACACACACACTCACACACACACTCTAATGCTATGTTCATGGTCACATCTATTACGGTTGACTTGTGAAAGAGATGTGCCCTTCCGCCACCCTGAAGATTTGCTGCTTTTATTTTCACCGGAAATCAATCATGGTTGGGCAGATGAAAATCCTGCCGTATATGAAAACACTCACTGTACCCTTTCACCTTTCACTGTACATCTTTTATTTCAAACCTTCTCTGTCTCGAGATGGGGAATTTATAAATAATATTTAGTTCAGAAAAAAGCTAACAGCCACATATTAAATAGCAAAATGAAATATTTTTTTATTTGGGGTTAACTATTCCATATTCAGTGTCTGGTGTGCATAATATAAAAAACTATATATATTTTTTGATTGTTGGTGTACATTTTACAAGACAAGTTTTTCTACATCAAAATATCATGTTTAATTCTATGTGTTACTTTCTTTACCAGACATTTTTTAAGTGCAGGACATGAAATCTGGCTTATGATCAAATGTTGCAACATAAAAGCAGCACAGTACATTTAAGTACATGCAATTTTTTGAACTAATGGGTTGATCAGATTAAATATTAATAAAAGAATATTTAAAAATGCATGTTTACTGCTATGATTAGCTATTTTTTAAACGATGATGTCATTACACGAGTAAGTAGTGAGAAATTCTAATGAATACCGTGCATTTAATACGTGCAGACTTTATTAAGCAGCTTGCACATTGTTTGTCATACAGTAGTCATTTAAATATGCAGTGTGTGCAATAAGGACACTGTAGAATAAAACGTTACTTGGTCCAAACATCCAGCATATACAGTAGGAAATCAAATTTTCAGGAAATTCTTGCAGACAGATGCACTTTACAATAAGGTGTTATGTATTACGTAAATGCATTATTAATTTATAAATACATTTTTGATCATTGTTCATTTACGTTTTGTCAAAATATATTCGCTAATGCCAATTTACACATTTTCGGATGTTAAAAATGCATTAGTATATGTAGAAATATACTAGATACAATAGAAACATTAACTTCAATAAATAAATGGTGTATTGTTCATAGTTAATTCATAATACCTAATACACTAATGAATGTTAACTAATTGAATCTTAAATGGAAAGTTTTACCAAAAATACTTTTTTCAAAAACACTTTACCAATTTCATAACAAGAACATTCTATGACAAACATACAAGTCCACTTCAAGTAAAAAAGTATGGGATTATTTAAAAAAATAAAACAAGTTCACTCAGTGTCAGAGGTGAACAGTAGACATCGTTCGCGCATGCTGCCTTTTCTGATCTTATTTCTGAGAAAAGGGAAAAAAACAAACACCTCATACAGTTAATAAGTTCTACGGGCTGCGTAAACATTCAAAGTTCAACAAACAACATTACTGTGCCATACAAGAAAAATCTTTAGAAAAAGTTTAGAATAAAAAGGCTAGGGTAACTGGTCCTTTGTGTCAGGACCTTGCAATAATATATGGGTGTGTAAAAGGGATTCTGTGTAGCAAACAACAACCTCAGGGGCAGCTAAACATTACTGAGTATTGTCCGTGTTTGGTAGTTACATGTTGGATGCACAATGTCACAGTTGGATAAACAAATCAATATATCAGTGTATAAAGTTTCAAAGTTTGAAGGTAAACATTTTATAAGTTGACCGATTCGCAGTATAGATTTTTATTAAGTTGTCACAAAGTCCTTCTAGTAAAGAAAGCGTGAAACGCAGGTGTGAACATGTAAATTAGACAGAACGAGACACATTTTTCACTGGCGAAAATAGCAGTTAAGATAAAGGACTGGTATTTTAGCCAGAAGCAACAGATTAGATAAAACAAACGAAAAATGTCTTGATTGATTTTGTTTCTCATAAACACAAACCTCACAAGAGGTTAGTTGATGGACTTAAATTGTGTGGATTTTTGTGCTGTTTTTATAAGCTGTTTGGACTCTCATTCTGACGGCACCCATTCACTGCAGAGGATTCATTGGTGAGCATGATATAATGCTACAGTTCTCCAAAGCTGTTCCCATGAAGAAACAAATTCATCTACTTCTCGGATGGCCTGAGGGTGAGCACTTGTAATTTTGGTGTGAACTATTCCGTTAAATGTTTTTTTTTGTTTTGTTTTAAAACACTGTAAACTTTCTCATTATAAGCAGAGGTAAGTTTCCTCCTCACAAGCTCCCATGCATTATCGAGTCAGCAATGCTTGTTGGCAGGTCTAAAACCCTGTGATTTCAGGCTCAGCGTGTGACTCGCACACTCACATCATTCATCTTCTGCACAATCCTCCCATGTGATTCAAGCCTTTTAGATTGCTGACACTTGTGTGTAAACTATCGCTGTTAGAGGCTGTGCAAGCTCTACTGAAATTTGTAAAACGGTATAGGATTCATTTAACTTTGTAAGCACAGGCAGTGATTAACACTGCCACTGTGACATTTCATGCAAGACGAACCCAAATAAACTCTTACTTGGCAATTTGAATTTTTCTATCCACAAACTGTTTTATATATATATAAAACAGTTTCACACTATATTTATAGAACATGAACTTTAAGGCAGGCAAAAAAGCTATGATTATTTTTGACTACCACATGGGATGGATGGTTTGCGGTTAAAAGCACTTTAAAAGTACTTGATAATGTTGTCATGTGGCATCTATGCCTTGATTTAATGCTTGGATAAGTCTGTGTTTTGAATAATTGAACAAAAAATGTTTTAAAATGTTCTTAATGCTTGTCTCAACTGTAAATGGTACTTTGAAACACAACTCTCTGGAAACACCAACTTGAGAATCTTCTTTGAGGCTGACTTATATGCAGGCCCAGATGGAATATGAAGAGTATTTGGGGGGAAGAATTCTACGGAATAGATTTAAACATCATAAAATGTGTTAAACAGCAAGTTACACATGCACTCTTATTGGTAGCTGAAATTATTAAATTAGCTTGAATATTTTAAAATGAATGACAGGTGTTCAAATTCTAAAGAAATCTGGGAAGTGTTCTGTGAATTTCTGTGGGTAAAGATTCCATGTATGCCAGCTAAAGCGATATATGCAGCACTTTGTGTATTATATAGATGCTGTAATGCATTTGACTGTTACAGATATTCCACTGCGGCCCAAATCAATGCCTCAACATTTAAAGCATTTTTTTATTTAAAGCTCTGTATTTGCTATTTCCTATTAGAAATGACATTTAAAACAAAGTTTAATGTATTACCAAGCATTGCTCACATTTTTGATTAAGACAATATTTCAAAGCACCTTTCACATTTTAAAACTTGATAAAAGAGTTTTGTTTTGTAACATTTCCAAGTAGCCTACTTTAAAAATTGTTGTTCTTTTGAAAAGTTATATATTTCAAATCAGACATCAAATAATAATGAAATTTGCTTTGGAAATGCAGTCCTAATGCCTCAAATCTGTAGTGAGGTCTCATTTTAGTTTTTGTCCAAAGTGTTATTCTGTGATATATTGTGATGATAAAAGAAGAGCAGAGTCCTTTTAAACATTTACAAAGGCATTCAATGGTTCCAAGATAATGATTTACTTAACATTCTCTATTATCGTCTGTTTTGAAGGCTTTGAGGACTTTGGCTAAAACGAATTAAAACATCCTTCGAGATGCTGAAAACTCTGAATAGAAGAATTATTCGAGTGGCTTATCAACCATATGATGAGAAAGAAATAACCAGGGACATTTTGACCGACAGAAACAGACTCTCTTGCGCATTTGCAAACATTATCCTGTGTCTTCACAGCATAATCCTTGTCCTGCCACTGTTTGTGTTCTTTGCAAAAAGCCTGGCTGATGGATGAGTGTGAGGAAGGTGTACTATCGCTCAACTTGCATGAGATGGATTGCAACAGCTCACAGCATTTCCCATGTCACTGTCGCCTCCACTATGGTTTTGAGTACTCTGTATAACAGTGATTGCACGGGTTAAAAATGACCTCGACAAAAAAAGGGGATTTCAATACAGCGGCCCTCTTCTGTTCCACCGATCCCCGGATAATATCTCAAAAGCTCAGACTTCTCCGCATGTACTAAACAACAGCATTAATTGCTTGCAGCCCCGTGTCTAAAGCTGGTCAATATGCGACGTGTGTGTTTTGTAGAAACTTACGGCAGTGTGCTAAATCCGATCTGGTTAACCTCGTGGCCTCTGCGTAATTCCTTACATAATGAAAGAGGATGAGCCGAATCGGAGATCTGGCAACTAAAACCTGCTTTGACAGCTGTGGAATCATCACTGTGTCACTGGGCCGTTTTCACTCAGAAAGGCAGCCGTTTTTTTAATGGAGATGATTGCAATAATTACATCCTGACATATTCCAGCAATTAAACATCACCGGCATGCAGCTGATTACTAATGAGGAAACTGACAAAGTGAGGTGGTTAGCTCATGCGGAAGACAATAATATGCTGGACTAAATATGGAAAACAAATACAATACATAACCGATATAGGATAGGGTATTACCAAATTCAAAATGGTAAGACAACATTTTGTTTTTATTTTATGTTGAGCTTTTTCCCCACTTGTTTGTAGAAACCTATACAAAAATGTAATGTGTGACATATACTGAAATATCAAGAGTGTCATTGCCATATGTTACATATAAGGAGATAAACGTTTGTAACATATAGAAAGTCCCCTTTTGGGATGTACATGCACATGACATACAGTATATGTTCAAAAAATTAAATGTACATAAATATATATATTTGTATTTTTATAAAACCCATTTTCTAATGAGTTTCATGTGAATGAATGAATGGCAGCCACAGTACAACGGGGCCAGTGCGCTCACCACACACCAGCTACAGGTGGAGAGGAGAGAGAGAGAGAGGTGACAGAAACTTCTTATAGGCAGCTTTTATTGGTGGTTTTAAAGAATAAAAGATTCTGCTAAAAATTTGAATAATTTTGAACATGAATGTTTAGAGCCAAATTGATTTTTATCATGATTCATCAATGTTACATTCTGAGAATCACTCAAATTTGTATAAAAGACACTTTCTCTAATAGTTCACTGATGTCTTTGTTTTCGTTCTTTCGTTCTCTACAGCAAAATGTCTTGCAGGTCAAGGGGGCTGAATAATTTTGATTGCAACTGTGTGTGTGTGTGTGTGTGTGTGTATATATATCTTTCATATTTATTTATATAATATCAACATGTATTAACAGATTTTGGGATGTACATGCACATGACATACAGTATATGTTCAAAAAATTAAATGTACATAAATTATAAATTGTAGTTGGTGTCCAGAATGTTACACTTTATATTAAGTGGACAGTTCCTGAGGAGTTACCATGTATACACTGGTATTACAGTGGTGCACCAACTTGAGATGCAACTCCTCCCACTTTACATATCCCTAAACCTACCCATCTCCACCCCCTGGATCCCATTTCCACCCCTAAACCTACCCATCGCCACCCCATGGATCAAATTGTTCCAATTACTCTTATACATATTGTTGTTACAAAATAGTAGTTATATATGTCCTGTTACACATTTGTAGTTACACAAACCATTCGGAGGGTTGTTACATGTGTGTAGTTACAGAAATATTACAGCTCTAGATACTATGTACCAATGTGTGCTTACGCTGTGGTTACATACTATGCACACATCTAGTTACTATGCAAGTACACAGGTATTAGGGCCACTTAACATAAAGTGGGACCGGAAAAACAGATGTAAACAGATATACAGGCTAAAACATCTTGTGCCAACACAACTCCCAAACACTGCTGACATCCACTGAAAATCCCTTCACTTATAATAATATCTCAAACTTCATGTTGCCAAGTTAGCTTGTCACCAACGGCATATTTAGCATGTCATTAATTGGTTGATTATGAACTGACTTAATTACAGACACTGTATTTTGGCAAAATTATACGTTATTACTGCTTTCATAGAAGGAAAAGTCCCACAACAATGTAAAGTGAAAAACAGAGGTCTGTAATACCCCTCGGCTGCAGCAAGAACCCCTAATAGTAAACAAATTGAAATCTGTAATCTGTGCTCATAGGCACTAAGTTCGACATCCAGGTCCTTTCAAGTCAATGAATTAAGCTGTAAATGTAATGTAATTAATCACTCTATATCAATTTATGAAAGGCCATCTAAGGAGAAAAAAGCTTTTTTGCTTTCCAGATGATGTCACGTTGTATGGCAAAATATTTATCATTTTAAAAAATAATAATACTTTTCATTGGCTGTCAAGGAAAAATAAAAGATATAATCCTGCTGTATCTCCACAGTGGCTGATCATATCTCAACTGTATGTCTAATATCTTGTTTAGTATGACCTCAAACTGACAAAGTCAAATACTTACTCAAATGCAGATCTTCATTCCTGTACAGCTGGTCAATTTGTATTTTTAAAAATGATCACTTCACCCTAGAGGTGGACAAATGGTTGAGACAGCAATCCTGCCAAAGCTCTCAGTAATGAGAGAAGAGAAGCCGTCTCCGGTTCTCACAGCACTGTCAGCTGCCTGCTTAGATTTTTCTCAGGTATGACAGGTAGACAGCATGAGAAAAGGGGAAGCACCAAGCATGATGTTTAAATGGTCTAACTTTCTTCATAATAACCTGTAATGGTCTCAATAATCCCAAGGCTATTGTAATACCCCTCGGCTGCAGCAAGAACCCCTAATAGTAAACAAATTGAAATCTGTAATCTGTGCTCATAGGCACTAAGTTCGACATCCAGGTCCTTTCAAGTCAATGAATTAAGCTGTAAATGTAATGTAATTAATCACTCTATATCAATTTATGAAAGGCCATCTAAGGAGAAAAAAGCTTTTTTGCTTTCCAGATGATGTCACGTTGTATGGCAAAATATTTATCATTTTAAAAAATAATAATACTTTTCATTGGCTGTCAAGGAAAAATAAAAGATATAATCCTGCTGTATCTCCACAGTGGCTGATCATATCTCAACTGTATGTCTAATGTCTTGTTTAGTATGACCTCAAACTGACAAAGTCAAATACTTACTCAAATGCAGATCTTCATTCCTGTACAGCTGGTGAATTTGTATTTTTAAAAATGATCACTTCACCCTAGTGGTGGACAAATGGTTGAGACAGCAATCCTGCGAAAGCTCTCAGTAATGAGAGAAGAGAAGCCGTCTCCGGTTCTCACAGCACTGTCAGCTGCCTGCTTAGATTTTTCTCAGGTATGACAGGTAGACAGCATGAGAAAAGGGGAAGCACCAAGCATGATGTTTAAATGGTCTAACTTTCTTCATAATAACCTGTAATGGTCTCAATAATCCCAAGGCTAGTTCTTATCAGATGTTGCAGGATAACGTGACCTGCAGCTAACCGAAATAGAGAGGAGAAAAATGACAAGTGAGCGAGGAGGATAAAAATCTGCGTGGCTCAAACAGACAGGAGGACTCACCCATGAGAATCTCCCTCTCTGTACAAACATGCTGAAGCTCAGCACAAAAGAAGAGTGTTTTCTGCTTACTAACCCTGATGGGAGGAAGTCAATCTCTGGACCATCTTAAGGAGGGCACAGTGGTCCACTCCTGCTTAGTTGAACATTTGTCTGGCGGGCCGATGTATTATTCATCTGGACGGGTTTACAGCTGGATTAGTCCCTGCCATGGCCTGTTTTCTCTCTGTCCGCAGTGATGTGCTGATGGCTTAATGATGCGACAGGTCTCTGGGAGGTGGCGGATGCATCTGGCGGCCGCTGACACCTGCCAAAAAGAGAATCTCCTGATGGGAAGAGAGCAGCTGCACAGCAGATGCAGGCTAATAAAACACTGCTCTTTAGTGGCCTCTGATTGGCCGGCACATGGCAGAGGTGACGGGGAAATGGCTCTTTGTTTAAGCTTAATCACCAGACAGGAAGCTGAGGAGAACAAACTGATGTTTAACTCATCTTCCTGTCACACACCTACATTTCCTTAATAATGCCAGTGACACTAAGTGTTTTCATTATTTATTATGTATGACTCACAACCACAAATGATTTGGTCTCAAATTATTTGTCAATACTCCATTTGCATAAAAAATGTGAAAAATATCATTGAATCTGTCTCTCCACACTCACAGGACTATCAATAATCAATCAATTATCTTTTTTTTTATTTAAAAATAAAAAAGCAAGCAGATACATTAAATAAATTTTTTCTTCAAATTGACATAAATAGATAGTTAAAACTGTTGAATTAATCAATGAGTAAAATGTTTTAGTAAATATATACGTTACTCTTTTTTTGCAAATTGGCACAAATATACATAGGCTAAAATGATTTATTTTATTCATGGTTACAATTTTAAGTAAAGTTTTTTTTTTTAATTAACAAAGAGACATTTAAAATTATTCAATTAATGTTTACAAAGTTAAATGTAACAAAATAATGAATTGAAATACACCAACAACTACTTTTTAAAATGCATTTTTTGCAACTTTTATAATTGTTATTTATTTATTTATTTTATTTATTTGAAATCATCCATTTAGCAGTTGAGTTAAAACTAATGACTTTGGACGGTTCATGCATGATGAGAGCAACCAATGAACTTTCAACAAAAAGTTTTAAAGGATATTTCTTTAGGATATTTAAAACATTTCTTCATTTTATTTTTAAATGGCACTCCTAGTCCTCCATGCTCAACAAAAACTTTGTATATATTTTATTATTTAGTAATAAGTACAGAGCCCGGGAACTGACGTGTTCGGTTCACTTAGTTTTTTTTTTTGTGGCCACGACATAATAACTCGTGGGAACGTGAGAATATGTTGTGGCCACGATATATTCATTTGAGGGAACGTCATATTAACTCGAGGGAACGTGATATTATGTCGTGGCAATAAACCTGTGTGACCATAGCAACCCGGGATTATCAGAGATGGATGAAACATTTTTATTAACATTAAACATTTAATTTAATATTTTTAGTGCGTCATTTGAAATGAAGATGAGGGCGTAATGTGCATGCATGACCGACTACTTGAAATGCTAATTATGTCACTAAAAAAACTGATGATTTCTGTAAGAAATTAGAAGAATTCCATGTCATTGCATGACAAACTTTTGTCTACCAGGTAATGTTGTGAAACCAAAGGTGCGTTCACACTAGTGATGCACGATATTGGATTTTTGCCGATATCCGATATGCCGATATTTTTCAACTCATTTTGGTCAATAGCCGATGCTGATGCCGATACCGATATATTTACTTTTGTTTGGAAAAAAGGATATTTCTTTAGGATATTTAAAACATTTCTTCATTTTATTTTTAAATGGCACTCCTAGTCCTCCATGCTCAACAAAAACTTTGTATATATTTTATTATTTAGTAATAAGTACAGAGCCCGGGAACTGACGTGTTCGGTTCACTTAGTTTTTTTTTTTGTGGCCACGACATAATAACTCGTGGGAACGTGAGAATATGTTGTGGCCACGATATATTCATTTGAGGGAACGTCATATTAACTCGAGGGAACGTGATATTATGTCGTGGCAATAAACCTGTGTGACCATAGCAACCCGGGATTATCAGAGATGGATGAAACATTTTTATTAACATTAAACATTTAATTTAATATTTGTATATTATTATTATTACATTAATTTATTAGGGCTATATTTTTATATTTATTATATATTTTTGCCGATATCCGATATGCCGATATTTTTCAACTCATTTTGGCCGATAGCCATACCGATATATTTCTTTTTGTTTGGAAACAACACCAAGTCTCTCCTGTACAGAGATTATAAACAAATATATATTTTTTTCATTTTGGTTAGTTTTTAACAAAAACTTACTTTTGAGAATTAAAAGTTATTTTATAATAAGAGTACATTGAAAGCTTTGAAAATAACTATAAAGCAACTATAAAGCAATCCTTAACATTTTATTTGAATATTTAACATTTGTAGATGGTCTAAAGCAAAATAGTTGTACAAATTCTGAAAATATTTTAGAGCTCCTTGTATTTAAGTTTTCATAATCCATTTGAAAAAATATATATATTACACATTAATGAATAAATCTGTATATATATATATTTTTTTTTTGTGTCTTGTTTGTGATTTTTATTCATGTAAGCTATACCTTCTGACCTTTAAATCAAACCATACTCGTCCTCAACAAAGAATCCTGAAAAATAAAATGTATCATGATTTCCACAAAAATATGAAGCAGAAAAAAATGTGTTCAATATTGATAAGAACCCATATTAATGATTAAGCGCCAATAATCAAAACAGAGCAGCAAATCAACATTTAAGAATGATTTCTGAAGGATCATGTGACACCCCGAAAGACTGGAGTAATGATGCTGAAAATTCAGTTTTGATCACAGGCTCCTTGTATTTAAGTTTTCATAATCCATTTGAAAAAAAAAAAAAATTACACATTAATGAATAAATCTGTATATATATATATACATTTTATTTGAATATTTAACATTTGTAGATGGTCTAAAGCAAAATAGTTGTACAAATTCTGAAAATATTTTAGAGCTCCTTGTATTTAAGTTTTCATAATCCATTTGAAAAAAAAAAAAAATTACACATTAATGAATAAATCTGTATATATATATATATTTTTTTTTTGTGTCTTGTTTGTGATTTTTATTCATGTAAGCTATACCTTCTGACCTTTAAATCAAACCATACTCGTGATTTTATGACATCAATTACAGCTTTATTTAATCAGAAACACAATCTTAATGTTATTTGTGTCTTTTACTTTCGTTTCATTACAAGTAGGCCCACAGCACCCCCTAAGTAAATAAAAGACATTACCGGACGGGCATTATAGGACCCGTGGGAGGCTGTTGCTGCTACTGCTGCACTGCCCTAGTGACTGTTGACTCTTATCGCATGCGTCATTCTGTACTGGCATTCTCAATGCTCAAAACAGTGAATATAATAATCATTTAGGCAAAAGTTTGCTTCAAGAATATTTATACTTACAGCCAACAGTTTTATATTGCATCATCACTTCTGATCGTATCCGGAATCATTTACTTGTTTCTTTGATTTTAAAATTACTTTTTGATAGTCTTGTAATGTTACGGATCTTGGAGCTGTCCGATTTGTGCATATTTTGTGTATATTTGAAAAATAAAATACTCCTTTGCGTACATTTGAATGCTTTGTAATACATGTGTGACCTTAAGTGTCTTAAGTGTAAATTTTTCGAAATTGAGATAAGTGTTCCATTGATGTATGGTTTGTTAGGATCGGACAATATTTGGATTACACATTAATGAATAAATCTGTATATATATATATTTTTTTTTTGTGTCTTGTTTGTGATTTTTATTCATGTAAGCTATACCTTCTGACCTTTAAATCAAACCATACTCGTGATTTTATGACATCAATTACAGCTTTATTTAATCAGAAACACAATCTTAATGTTATTTGTGTCTTTTACTTTCGTTTCATTACAAGTAGGCCCACAGCACCCCCTAAGTAAATAAAAGACATTACCGGACGGGCATTATAGGACCCGTGGGAGGCTGTTGCTGCTACTGCTGCACTGCCCTAGTGACTGTTGACTCTTATCGCATGCGCCATTCTGTACTGGCATTCTCAATGCTCAAAACAGTGAATATAATAATCATTCAGGCAAAAGTTTGCTTCAAGAATATTTATACTTACAGCCAACAGTTTTATATTGCATCATCACTTCTGATCGTATCCGGAATCATTTACTTGTTTCTTTGATTTTAAAATTACTTTTTGATAGTCTTGTAATGTTACGGATCTTGGAGCTGTCCGATTTGTGCATATTTTGTGTATATTTGAAAAATAAAATACTCCTTTGCGTACATTTGAATGCTTTGTAATACATGTGTGACCTTAAGTGTCTTAAGTGTAAATTTTTCGAAATTGAGATAAGTGTTCCATTGATGTATGGTTTGTTAGGATCGGACAATATTTGGCCGAGATACAACTATTTGAAAATCTGGAATCTGAGGGTGCAAAAAAATCTAAATACTGAGAAAACCGCTTTTAAAGTTGTCCAAATTAAGTTCTTAGTAATGCATATAACTAATCAAAAATTAAGTTTTAATATATTTACAGTAGGACATTTACAAAATATCTTTACTTAATATCCTAATGATTTTTGGCATAAAAGAAAAACTGCACAATTATATATACTGAACTGAAGAAAAGGTGCAACTCTCACTATAGAAGAAAACATATATATATTTTTTAACTTAATTAGTTTAAAACAAATAACATTTCAGCCATTGTCAGGGCCTTCATCAGACATCTCCAACTGAGAAGAATTTTTTGATTTTTGGTTGCATCTCCCCTTCAGTTGGTTTGAGGATCTCTATGTAAACTTTTTTATTATATACACTGTAATGTCATTATTTTTTTCTTATTTATTTTATTTTATATTTAGGATGAAATGCTGTAACTCATCTTGGAGCTGTTTGCTTTGGTTCAAGGCTTAAAACTCTTTATGGGAAATGGGACCTGGGTCACTGAAAAAGTGAGTAGTTTTATTTGTAGCCACGGTTTTACAGTGTGATTTTTGTTCACAATTCAAATATTGAAGGTAAAAACAAAAAACAAAAAACAAAAAAACGGTCCTCCTACCTAGAGCCACTTGCATGACAGTTTTTCTGGTCTCTTCCAGAGCTTCCATGGCCACAGTCTCTCGTGTGCACAAAGCTTTTCCTGCCAACGTGTTGTGTAATGCCATTGCCCCAGAGCTGTGCAGCAAATCTGTGAGCCGCTGCTGTCTTCATGGATGACTGGCTGCTTCCACCACTGTGATCACACAACACATATGCAAAGCACAGAGACTCAGTGACATGCCAGCTCCCTTTTATACATGGAAACACAGCACATGGACAAAACTAATGTATTTACAGCAGAATGATCCACAAACACATGGTGATTGTTTTGAAAAATTAAGGATATGTAATGCTCTCTTACACTTAGCTTTCCATGCTTCTCTTACGAAATACTGACATCTCAGCAACAACATTTTCCCAAAAAGATACAGGAACAAGAAAGATTTGAGCTATGATGGCAATCCACTAAAATATTGCCCCAATATCTGCATGGCCAGATCATTTGGCGCAATCTTACATAGACTAAAGCACTTTCATTGGGTGTTTATGGACGCACTTTACAATGATGAACGATTCGGTAGAGCACATATCAACAGGCTGTGTGATCAATCGATAAGGAGTCCTGCAGTTCCAGAGCCATCAATCTCCACTCAGTGTGTGACTTAAATCAACAAATTGGCTGCGATTCCAGGAGGTAAAATGCTGATGTGGGAAACTCAGCAAGTCTCTTTAAACAAGCATCTGTGGGGAGAGAATGAGAGAGAATGAAGCCTCAACAAAGAGTGAGAGTGTCTCAGCAAGACACAAATCAACAAATAAAAAGAAAGACTATTATATTTAGCAAGTGTTAATTAATTGAGGCAGATTTCAATTAAGACATTTTAATTACCAATTGATGATGGATTATGAAGAACATGCATGACTTTCTTTCCTCTATGGAAGACAAAAAAGATATTACTGAACGATGTCTCAAAAAAATGTCCCAACTGACCTTCACTGTATGAACAAAAACAGTTCACAATTCTTCAAAAACAGTAGCTTCCTTTGTTTCCCACAGAAAAAGACAAAGCGACATTTAAAACGACATTTTCTGGCTGAACTATCCCTTTAATGACTTAAATACTTAACGTACTGATGATAATTTGTGTCCTTAATGGCAGTTAACCCAAAAATTTAAATTCTGTCATCATTAATTCACCATCATGTCGTTCCAAATCAATAAGAATTTCATTAATCTTCGAAACAAAGATATTTGAATGAAACCTGGGAGATTTCTGTCCCTCCGTTGAAAGTCCATTCCACCAAAACACTGATGCTTTGAAAAGTTCATTAAGAGAACGTAAAAGAAGTCAGTAAGAAGTCTTCTGAAGAAACAGGATTCCTTAATATGATGAACAGAGTTTTACATATATTTAATTACATATCATTTTTATTATATATAGTAACCATTTTTTAAAGCAATAAGACATTTGAGATTTGTGCTACATTGCAAATTTCGTCAGATGAAGGGTTTGCAGGCACATCTCTTCTAAATGTGACCGCAGTGTTGTGCTGTTATGGTCTGCTTCTATGTTCGGCTTCAATGACGGCACCACAGCTCAAGCACTGCTTGCCAAGAATCCATGAAACTCTGTGTCTCCTAAAAACTTACCCATTTAAAAATGAACCACCTCCTGAATGTGAATACAGAACGCTAGTTGAATAGACAATCAGCCGGTCCAGACGATGGCCTAGCACAGTCTTTCTCCATGGAATATGTGACTTTCATCTAACTTCCATGCATTACAACAGAAGGGCAAGAGTGCAGTCTTCCTCTACACACACACATAAACACAGTCACCCTTCATCTGCTCTTGTCACTGGATTATAACAGCAACCAAACTCACATACCTTACGGTGGTCACAGAACACAAGGTATTATTACCTGCCAGCTGTTTAGAAGTGAGGAATTCCTTTATTTCCACAGCATACTGGGGGCCCTATTTAGCAGGCAGAGTGAGCGGCCATCATTTCGCTTCAAGCTGGAGCTGATGTGTTTTTTCTTTCTCAATAAATCATGTAGGTCTATGAGGGAATTTTCTTATTGCATGGGCCTAATGCCAATATATCAAAGAGAGAGAGAGAGAGACCTGTATGATGGAGATCTGTGAGAGAATGGAGATGTTGAAAGCTGATTTTTTTTTTCTGGGATTAATAGACTAAAAATGATTTTGTATTCTTCTGTTAAAACTTTTAGCTTGTGTATTATTTTAACTTGTGTATTATTATATTGTCATTTTTACTGTCATTTTAGGCATTAAAATGGGACAAGTATAAATACATTTTTGTGGTAATCAACATTATGGTACATGTACTACCAACTGGGGGGGTTGGCACAATAAAATCTACAGAAAATTTAAAAAACGGCTCTCACTTCTTTGTCAAAGAGTGCAATGGACTAGATAGATTCACTCACAAATTAAGTTTCACACTCAGCAGAAAGGACCATAGCTCAAAGTCATAAAAGAGTGTATAGGGCAAGCTCTCAAAATAACCATGTAGGAATACGTAACTTTGAAATAAGTGAATAAGGAGGAGGAGAAAGGCTTTAGGCGATATACTGTACAAACATATTTTTGGAGACAGGTTAAGCAAGTGAGATGCTATTCAACAAGTGAGTTGCTTGTGAAATTTCAAAACCTGGTGGGAAATCGTTCTCTCATGGGAGCCTTTCTGTAAAAAATGGTTTAATGTGGTTCTCTGCATGGTGTTTCTGAAGGCTTGTAAATGTCTCTCATGCTGAGAAATTTAAAACTTCAGCATTTGAAGAAAACTTAATGCAGTCTTGGGTCTACTGTGTTTTTTTTATATAGAGATGGAGACCAGCTTAAATATAGACATTATGAATATTTTTATTTAAGGTTCACAAAATGAGTGAAACTTTCAAAAAATGGACAGAATTAAACTCATGTTGATAGTTTGGAGTTATTATTGCGTCGAGTTGTTATTTTATCCTGAGTTATTTGAATAATGCTAGAATAAATAACAATAATCAATTTTCAACAATAGTTAGTTACAATTTTTAACAATTGCCTTGCATGACAACTAGCCTAAATGTAGGCATTGTGAATATTTAAGTACACAGAATGAGTGAATAATGGCCATAATCAAACTGTTTTACAGTTGTTTTGCATAAATATGAGCTTAAATTTAGTCATTATGAATCTTTTTTTTAACAATAACAATTATAATCATTCATCAAATTTCAACATTAATCAGTTACAATTTTCATACAATCGTCTTGTATGGAGCCCAGCCTAAATTTAGCCATCTTTTTATTTAACAATAATAATCAAATTTCAACAATAATCAGTTACAATTATTGTACAATTGTCTTGTAAGGAAACCAGCCTTAATTTAGACATCTTTTTTTTTTCTTCTTCTTTTTATTCTGAATTAAAAATGATTACTTGGTGTTATTATTCAAATTATTTCTTGGAGTTATTCTTTTATTTATCCTGAGTTAACTGAAACCGTGCTTGAATCAATAATATTAAAAACCTGTTTTAAGGCTTCACACTTTGTGGCGTGGCTATATATAATCCGAGTTCAGATAACTGAGGGTGCATTAGTATTCCACGGCAGTCAGAGCCAAAACAAAATGAGTGTGCAGCACAAGTCTGGCACGCAATTGTAAAGAAGCCGCCTCCCTTTGTCTTTTGTAATGGAAAGGCCCAACTGCAAGACAAGAGAGTGATTTAATCTACGGACTCAGAAGACAGTCAATTGTAGAACAGAGGTCTGTTTCCCACTGATCTATAAGGGCTCCGCCGTGATAGCACTGTTGATGTTTGCGATTGGCTCTCAACATCCACAGTTGACTCATTTTGTTAGTATGACTAAGTATGAACAAAAAGCACTTTTAATTAGCAGTTCTTTAGCACTGGAAAAGGAAGTCCTAAATGTATACTGGCTTAAATAAAAAGATACCAGGTCTTTCAATAAACAGTTTGTTGCACTCGTCACTAAACTAGAACACTGAGCGAGGTGCGTGAAAAAGCTAATAATGACTTAGACCTTTTCCTCAGCACTCCGCACATGGTTGCCCCAACGGGACGTGCAGCAGCTGTAATTAGATGATGTTACCGTCAGTGCCACTGCCCGGGTTAATGAGTACCTCTGTTTACCATTAATAAGGCTACCTGTTCTCAGCCCAGAGGCTAACGCTGCAAATTTAGCTAATTACAGAACCTCGTAATACACACCTTGACCTAAAACACACATTGCCAATTCAGTTACATAATGTAGTTGCTTTTAAAGAACGTATATTTCTTCAAGGATTACTATGCTGTTAATGTTTCCCACAAAATCAAAGTCCCGTCTTGACATTTTGCTATATAAAACTATATTTCTGACACATCTAAAGCTGAGCTCCCTCCCGAGCCATTCTGTCTTGTTGGAACAAGGTGTGTGCCTTCAACTCAAAATATAATTTTGTCAGCTGAATGAAGTCTAACTGAAAGGATGAGTTGTGTTTTGTGAATAACATATTTGTCTTCTTGACAAGAGAATCTGAGGCACATCACTGAGTGTAAAAAAAACAGTTTGCTTCACAGAGTAGAACTACACTTAATAGACTGATATACCCCAGTAAATATCACCATGACAAAGGTTGCACACAAAGGGTTATCCTCAGCTAGGTTACTTCTATGGACTTATTTGGCCAGATAAAAATAATTACCAGCCATTGATTCAAAAGTCTTTTCCAATGTTCGTTATTTACCAGACTGACATAATGGGATTCTGTAAATGCCATCCGTGCAGCCATTTGTGTTGGGCTGCCACAAAAGGAGGCTGCTTGATTGGCAGATGAGAAAATCATTATATTGAAGTCATACATTAATAATCCTCCTACTTTATCTGAAGATATGGGGACTGTCAGCAGCTCCTAGCACATCAAATTAAAAATGGATCCATGCTGGATACAAGGAGGCAGACGGTGTCCACCCATCTTCACCAAGGAGAAAAAAAAAGGAATTCTGTATATTTGAATGACTGATAGAGAAGCAGAAAAGAGCTATTGATCGCACACAGTCTCTGCATGATGAGAGTTGTTTTGTGTAACTGACAGTGTGGTCTTATCATATTCAATATAATCCTTATATATCATATAAGCCTTATGTTCTACAATGAATTGTCTTTTCCCTGTTTGTTCAATGTTTCATATCAATTTACATTTGATGGCATAGCCTATTTGTTTCTTCACTGACAATGTTATTTGATAGAAACCAAGTATGAAAAAAGGGTGTATCTCAAGCAAGGTGTTGCAAGTTTTAGGCTTACATGAGCCTTGAAGGGGCTGTATGTAGAACTCAGAAACCCTTGTTATTTTCAAATAACATATCAATAGCCTGATATACTCACAGCAAATTTATTTTTCATTCTCTGTTTTGAATAAAAAATAAGTTGAAAAACATTTGCAGCGATATACTGTTAATGAACATTCAGACGCCGCCCACGTTGCTGAGAGCGACTTTTAGATGAAGATGTAAATATGTGTTGTGCGCTCATGTTGGCAAATTATTATTATTAGTATATTCAAAATTATACACTATATATGAGACTGTAGCTTAAATTAATCCCTTTTTGCATGACATACCGGCATAACAGTACAGAATAACTCTTTCAGCATTAACCTGAACATTGTATAAGCATTCGTTTCATGTGTCATGGAAGAGAGGCTCTCAGGAGCGTGAGTAAATGTCACATCCTTTAGATTTCCCTGGCAAAAACATCTTGAGTCCTTCACATAAAAATCTACAGGCTTTCACAGACAACCAAGGTCTCATTAGTTTAAGTTTTGTAACAATTTGCTCACACAGTGACATTAATTCTTACATACAGCCCCTTTAAAGTCAGCATGAAATGAAAATTCACCTACTTTATCTGAAGATATGGGGACTGTCAGCAGCTCCTAGCACATCAAATTAAAAATGGATCCATGCTGGATACAAGGAGGCAGACGGTGTCCACCCATCTTCACCAAGGAGAAAAAAAAAGGAATTCTGTATATTTGAATGACTGATAGAGAAGCAGAAAAGAGCTATTGATCGCACACAGTCTCTGCATGATGAGAGTTATTTTGTGTAACTGACAGTGTGGTCTTATCATATTCAATATAATCCTTATATATCATATAAGCCTTATGTTCTACAATGAATTGTCTTTTCCCTGTTTGTTCATTGTTTCATATCAATTTACATTTGATGGCATAGCCTATTTGTTTCTTCACTGACAATGTTATTTGATAGAAACCAAGTATGAAAAAAGGGTGTATCTCAAGCAAGGTGTTGCAAGTTTTAGGCTTACATGAGCCTTGAAGGGGCTGTATGTAGAACTCAGAAACCCTTGTTATTTTCAAATAACATATCAATAGCCTGATATACTCACAGCAAATTTATTTTTCATTCTCTGTTTTGAATAAAAAAGAAGTTGAAAAACATTTGCAGCGATATACTGTTAATGAACATTCAGAGGCCGCCCACGTTGCTGAGAGCGACTTTTAGATGAAGATGTAAATATGCGTTGTGCGCTCATGTTGGCAAATTATTATTATTAGTATATTCAAAATTATACACTATATATGAGACTGTAGCTTAAATTAATCCCTTTTGCATGACATACCGGCATAACAGTACAGAATAACTCTTTCAGCATTAACCTGAACATTGTATAAGCATTCGTTTCATGTGTCATGGAAGAGAGGCTCTCAGGAGCTTGAGTAAATGTCACATCCTTTAGATTTCCCTGGCAAAAACATCTTGAGTCCTTCACATAAAAATCTACAGGCTTTCACAGACAACCAAGGTCTCATTAGTTTAAGTTTTGTAACAATTTGCTCACACAGTGACATTAATTCTTACATACAGCCCCTTTAAAGTCAGCATGAAATGAAAATTCACACTCTTGATTTTCTAAATGCATGTTATTGATCTTATTATTTTTCATCTGTGCATTCATCAGCTGTCTTTGACCTTGTAAGTTTTCATCAAAATACCATAACTCGATCTTAACTCGGACTTCAATCATTTAGTCTGCTTAAACCCCAGCCCTCCACAAATGACTGTGAGTGCACATTCATTTTTGAGTGCAACGCCCACATTTCAAAATCAAATCAACAACTGATTAATATAACCAAGTCCCCAAATTTTTCTTCCTTTTTTGATAATCCGTTACAGTCTGATATATGTCACAATCAGTGGCAGAGCCAGAGGGGTGTCCAGGGTGACCCCTGACAACTGACTGGCCACCTCGGGTGCCACCCTAAAATTGAACATGCTACTATTTCATTTTCTTTGTTTAATTGTACTGAAATAATCATTTATTTTAGCCTCGAACTCAAGGATGCGACACATCTGGTGTGCCACATCACGCTTTATTTCATCTGGTGTAGCTTCCAGCCTCTGCTAACTCTCACGTGTGCGCTCTCATGCCACAGCAGTTTACTTTTAATAATGGGAAAATATGTCTCAGCGTTCAAATTCTGTTTGTTTTAATAAGAATTTAAAAAGGTAAATAGTACCATTGTGGAGCTCTTTAGTGGTGTGTTCAAATAACATATCAATAGCCTGATATACTCACAGCAAATTTATTTTTCATTCTCTGTTTTGAATAAAAAAGAAGTTGAAAAACATTTGCAGCGATATACTGTTAATGAACATTCAGAGGCCGCCCACGTTGCTGAGAGCGACTTTTAGATGAAGATGTAAATATGCGTTGTGCGCTCATGTTGGCAAATTATTATTATTAGTATATTCAAAATTATACACTATATATGAGACTGTAGCTTAAATTAATCCCTTTTGCATGACATACCGGCATAACAGTACAGAATAACTCTTTCAGCATTAACCTGAACATTGTATAAGCATTCGTTTCATGTGTCATGGAAGAGAGGCTCTCAGGAGCTTGAGTAAATGTCACATCCTTTAGATTTCCCTGGCAAAAACATCTTGAGTCCTTCACATAAAAATCTACAGGCTTTCACAGACAACCAAGGTCTCATTAGTTTAAGTTTTGTAACAATTTGCTCACACAGTGACATTAATTCTTACATACAGCCCCTTTAAAGTCAGCATGAAATGAAAATTCACACTCTTGATTTTCTAAATGCATGTTATTGATCTTATTATTTTTCATCTGTGCATTCATCAGCTGTCTTTGACCTTGTAAGTTTTCATCAAAATAGACACAGCGTCTCGTTCCCTCGGGGAACCATGGTTACATACGTAACCTAGAGATGTTCACATGCGCTCCCGCTTTGCCTCAGTTCAAGCAAAGCAGGAGTGCGTTCTAATTAGCATGAAATAAACATGAATGAACATCTGAGGGCATGTTGAAAGATACACTACAACTTACTGAATTTTATAGTGTCTCATGTAATCACTCAAGACATGAAAAAAGGCAGCCCTGTTTGAAGTAAGTTGAAGTTTTAGGTTTCCTGAACAACATTTACAAGATTCACTGTAGGCTATAAGATAATGTTAGATCTTTTGCTACAACCTCTGGTTAATCATTATATATATAAGAGAAATAAGTTCCAATAGAATAATATTTGAAGTTACGTAGGACTGTATAGCTAATGTGGGGTAATGTGAAGTAATCAGCAATCGTAGGATTTATTCATGTTTGTTTGTAATGCCAGGTTGGAGTTAGCCTATACGCTGATTTTCTGTCATGGTCTATGGACCTCCTGAATTAGCATTGGTCTCCTACTGTATAAAACTCTAGCTCCGCCACTGGTCACAATACAGAACAATGGATCTATCGCTACTACTTTTTCATTGCAACTTCAACAATGAATGTGCTGCAATGCAATTGATCAGTCTGAAGCTCCGCCCCCTTAGATATTGTTGCTAACTGAGACAAGCTTGAGTGAAAATCCCATTGAACTGAACTGACAATTGCCATGTACAGCGTGATTTTCATTCAAATGTGCTCATTAAAAATTAGTGTTCATTAAAAAAAACATGAACAGAACTGTTCTTAATGCTTCTACAATGCATTCACTATGATACTGTGATCTCTTTGGCTTCTATTGGCATAATATTAAGTTAGAACCTTTCATTTACCTAAATGTGAGTTTTCTGTTGATGTTATACAGGTATATTTGAAAAATGAGGGATGAGAAGATGGTTTAACAACAGCATACATTTCTCAAAATATATTTAAAGATTTGTTAAAAAATAAATAAATGAATTTATAAACGAACAAATAAAAAAATCTTCCCCATTTTTCTAGTGTAGCGTCTGGACCAATCAAACACACAATATATATTTTGTTTTTATATTTAACAAATACTAGTTAACAAGCCATATGAGGACCCATGAACCCTTCCCCCCCGAAATGTCTTTAACCAGGAAATTAACGTTCTTAGAATTGACAAGACAGTTGACCCTGAGAGGTCAGCTAAATATCTACAGCGGATCTAAAATATTCATAATTAATTATAACTAGTTATGGTTAATTATTCATATTTCCTCATGAGCTGATTCGTTACACTAGATACCCAGTTTCACTATATAAGTAACCTGACAACAACATTTTGCAGTAGTTTCATAAAATTGCATTTTAAACTGCAGAGCCTCCATAGACACATAGCCTCCATTACACCATATCTAAGGTGGATGGCAACAGTTGCCAAGGTACAACTGGTCAGTAACATTTTAGGCAGAGCTTTGCAAAGGGCAATTATCTGTGCATATTTGGTTTTGCTGCTGGGTTTTACAGGCAAACATCAAAGGGAGAAGGCTGTATCATTCTGCACTCATGTTTGCATATTGATTTTTCATTTTATGCCAAAAGTATCCAAAATCTGAGATGTGTTTTATTTCAAAAGTGTCCATCCAGTTCTAATACCACATTTGATTAAAATGCCTATGACTCCAGCATTCACCACATTTTTTTTTCCTGAATGAGCAACCACAACTCATTTGTGCTCATTCCTTTAATACATAATTTGTACTTCCCTCCTTCTGTGTAGCAACTGTATATTGTACATTCTTAAGTCAATTACTGCAGAATGTAAGTCAGTCTTGGAGGAAACACATACAGCATTTTCTGCTAGTTTCTCCTCTTCTTTCAGCTGGAGTTCCAACGAGTGAACAGTCAAAAAAGCTTGTCTGTCTGCTCTCCCACTGATCCTAGAACAGCCGGCAGGGTCCCTGCTTGTATTGATTTCCTGTAAAGCAGCATTTGAGCCTCTGGTTCTCAGAGACATGAGTCGTCGACGTGTCCTCTGTGCTTCTGTCCAAGCTCTGATGGGGTTCAGCCTCCAAGGAGCACAACAGCACAGATGATTCAAACCTAATTATTATTGCATTGCACCAGGGACCTATTGCAGTCATGTGCTGAGGGCAATCGCAAACCAGGTTAGATTACAGACCTCAAGACATATTTGCGAAGGAGGATCTATGAATGAAAAAGCCATCTTGCCTGATCAAATATGCCAAGTATAATTTACTAATATTTAGCCTATTTGTCTACTTAAATTCATCTATGAGTCCCTAATTGAATGTTTACAGAGAATTAAGAGGATCTGTCTCAGTTCTAACCAATACTGAATGCCAATGAAGGATGCATACTAATAAGCAAGCCCGTATGGAGCCCGTTTTTATTTTGCATTTAATTTATTTATTTATTTATTTTTTCTGCTCTGACTGGGGGAAAAATTTGTGGAATGCATTTAAATATGGTGAAATATGTTAAATGGAGCTGAAAACTACACTCTAATTGGTAGCTGAAACATAATTGATTCAGCCAAAAACATTTAATAAATCAACACATGAGGGAATGACAGACATTCTAATTCTGTGGAAATCTGTGGAGCTTTCTGAAGAATTTTGTGGGTGCAGATTCAGTGTGGATCTGCTAATAAGGCCATGCGTTTATTCTAGGACAGAGACATGACATAGGTGTAATATAATTTTTTAGGTCACTGGAGATAACTTTTTGGAATAAACTGTAATATATTTTTTAAATAATTATGTAAAAAAAACTCTTATGCTTATACCAGGTTGGATTTATTTGATCAAAAATACATAAAAAATAACAGTAATATGAAATATTATTACAATTTAAAATAATTGTTTTCTATATGTACAGTATTTTATTTTCTGCTCAAATTGTATAAATTATTATTGGTGCTCTTTATTAATACTGGTTATTATTTTTTTTATCGATGTTGAAAACGGTTGATCTGCTTAATATTTTGTGGAAACGGTAATACCTTTTTTCAGGATACTTTGATAAATAGAAAGTAAAAAACAGCATTTATTTTAAATCGTAATCTTTTGTAACATTTGAAATGTCTTTACTGTCACTTTTGATCAATTTAACGCATCCTTGCTGAATAAAAGTATTTATTTATGTATGCATGCATGTATGTATGTATGTTCTTATTTTCTTATTTATTTCCCCCAAACCTTTGAATGGTAGTGTATCACAGTTTCCACAAAAATAGCAGCAAAAACAGTTTTCTGCGTTAATAATATTAAGAAATGTTTATGTCTAATATGCTCCAAATCAGCATATTAGAATGGTTTCTGAAAGATTATGTGAAACTGAAGTAATGGCTGCTGAAAATTCAGCTTTGCATCAGAGGAATAAATAATATTTTAAAATTATGTATTACAAAAACTATTTTCAATTGAATTAATGAAATAATATTTCACAATATAACTTTTTGTTGTTGTTTTAATCAAATAAATGCAGCCTCCGTGAGCATGAGAGAGGTCTTTCAAAAACATAAATAAATCTTAATTATTTCAAAATGATGACTGGTAGTTTATTAAATCAACAAATTAAAGATTTTCGGTGGCAATGTAAAACTGCCCCAAAATGCTTTCACACTGACTCCAACCCAGCAGACATCCTTATTGTTGAGCCCTGGAAATATTCTGTCATATCTACTTTTGTACAAGCCATAAATAAATGGTTTTCCCTGGCGAAGTTGTCTGATAACAGGTTTGCACTGACAAAACACCTGCAGAATTGACCAAATTTTGGTATATGCCTGAATAGGAGTGAACAGAATACATTTTTATCTGTTAAACAGTAATTGAGTCATTTGTGTTAGCTGATATATCACAGAACAGAAGACCCCTGATTGTTGAACACTGCATCACTGAGCGAAGCAATGGCCTTGGTTGTAAAATTGTGTCTGGGCTGGTTTAGTGAGAGAGACAATTTCTTTCATTCCCTGTAGCGAGCAGTTAAAGATCAGGCAAGGCTGTCCAATCATTGCTCCAGATTGCCTATCAATTTTACTCAGTGTTAACTTTCTGTGTGGAGATGTGGGGTTATTTTTATCAGTAGGCTGTAGTTAAAGACATACAGGGCCTGAAAGGATTGGATTTAGCATGATTTTGCCAAATGTGCTCAAACCTTAATGAAGCACTGGTTTACTCCTCCACCTCGTGCATTACATTTCGACCAATTAACTAGCTGTTTCCATCCACTTATTTGTATGCACATTTTGGATTATCGCATAAAAAAACTCTGGATGGAAACGCTAAGATGCGCATACATTCCAAAAATGCACATAAAAAGCTTCTGCGCACAACTGAGTAGGATACACTTTTTATCCGTTAAGAAAAAATGCGCATAAACTACGATGGAAACACATTTACCGAATAAATTCCACCATGTGCATTGAACAAGTCATATGATTTTGCGCTATGATACGGGATAAATGTATCTCGTTCACAGCATCTATATGTTGTTTTGGTCATTCTGAAATGCCTGAGGAAAGTCTGTCATCAATGTATTTCTGTATAATTACTATCTTACATTACTGCGTTCCCAAACAGCAGGCATCCACCTCTAAAAGCAATGACCGCATTTATTGTGTTACGTCTGCGCTCTCTGAAGCGCAAGTAATTTATTATATATGACAATTATTATATTCAGTGGTTTCTCCTAGTTCTCTTATAGATATTTAGTGCCAGTTTATCAGGAAGTGACGGTTTTGTTCTCTTTGACTCGTTGGATGGAAACTGTGCTTTATTCACAAATGTTTTACGCGATATTTCAGTTTTGCGCATAAGTTAAATGTGCACATTTGGATGGAAACATAGCTACTGCATATTGAGCTTTTATCAGATGCTGTTTCCTGTATTTGGGTGGATAATGAACAAGCTCTACACTGGACTCAATTCTTTAAAAACAGAAAGCAGAAAATAAAACCATTTATGATACTCGCTTAACATTTTTACTAGCATGACCTCATTTTGCATTGCTGTGCTGTTCAGCACAAGCGCTTCTGTCGGAACCCATTTCTCGTTACAAAATGTGTTCCCCTGTAGACAAGACGTTTGTATATATTTGATGTGGTCGAGATGCTTGGATGGTGTTTGAGGAAAAGTTAAAGTGACATCTGATTGCAGTCTGTAAAGTACCTGTTAAACAGTGAATATTTTTAAGGCAGCAGTAGGTGTACTGAAGCACTCTTGCAAGATTGTGATGAATATTTCTGAAAAACAGGAGAGAAAACCAGAATCATCCATTACTAATGCATCTACTATGTGCTATACAAAGAGAATTTCTCACACCAGTCATACAGCAAACTCTGAGATATCTGAAACGTTCTCTCCTAGTTAGTCTAACAGCGGAAGGTCGCCACCTTCGCTTATTTTCACGCAGACATAAAACTGGTGAGGAGGAGAACTCTTAAAGCAAAAACTGCGTGTATCTAATGATTATTTTACAACCAGGGCCGGAATTATGCATAGGCATTCTAGGGTGCCTATGCTTGCTCGTCCAGGGGGGCCCATACACAATAAAGATATATACTGTATATATACAGTGGGTACGGAAAGTATTCAGACCCCCTTAAATTTTTCACTCTTTGTTATATTGCAGCCATTTGCTAAAATCATTTAAGTTCATTTTTTTCCCTCATTAATGTACACACAGCACCCCATATTGACAGAAAAACACAGAATTGTTGACATTTTTGCAGATTTATTAAAAAAGAAAAACTGAAATATCACATGGTCCTAAGTATTCAGACCCTTTGCTCAGTATTTAGTAGAAGCACCCTTTTGATCTAATACAGCCATGAGTCTTTTTGGGAAAGATGCAACAAGTTTTTCACTCCTGGATTTGGGGATCCTCTGCCATTCCTCCTTGCAGATCCTCTCCAGTTCTGTCAGGTTGGATATATATATATATATATATATATATATATGTTATACTATGGGATATCTACAATAATAAAATAACCAAAACCCCAGTAGACATTGAGCAAATAAATATAACAAATAATAGGGTAAAAATTACAAACTATTTCCATGTCTTCCACCTTTTTTATGTACAGAAAAATGCTGTCCTTCTCCCGTTCTCTCCCACAGATGCACACACACACACTTGCGCACACACGCGGAGACGCAGACAGAAACTTTTTGTCAGCACTGCCCCGCGAATGTATCAATAAAATATTTTGCAGCTGAAAAGCTACATGACATTTCTCAGTAGCAAGGTTCTTGAAGCAGTTCAACTTAAAGATTCGCTATTAGTAGACGCTGCTGCTGAACACTTCTGAGAGACGCACAGACGCAGGTATTCACACGCACTTAATCTCTCTCTCTCGCTCTCTCTGTCTCTCTAATAACTGCATTAATAACTGCATTAGCCTGCATATCAATGGCCCAAGCCTCTGTTATTAGCTCTAAAATGATGTTTTGGAATTTGCAACGGAACGTTTGAGATGAGGTGCGTAAAAAATTAGCTAGTTCAACACACACGATATTTCAGGACGGCAACATGTCAGATGTCTTGAAACAAATCATCTGAACAATTGATGTGTGATTGTGACTGCTGGTCGTTAAAATTAATAGAGAAATAATGCACTGCCGAAGTGGTTATGTGGCCACGATGCCCTGTTTACAACACAGAGTCAAATTGTAAATACAGGAAACAACAGGATAACAGAATTTGATTGTTAAAAAAGGTTTGTCACCTTTTCAAAAATAATTATTTCTTCGCTAAATGTCACCAGGGCAAACTGGAATAACAGAAACACAAAAATGTTTTATGAAATGGTGTGACAGCTGCAATGGCCCTCTGGAAAATTCTGTCCTGATGCCTAGCAACCAGTGTTTGGAGACTTCCAGTTTCCTTTTTGATGAATGCAGGGTCACAACACAAGATTGTGCCTTAGTTTAAAAAAAAAAAAGAAGCAGTAAACCTCCACCTAGACTATGATCACTCACCATTAGAAGAACCAAGATTTACTCATTGGAGGAAATCTCAGCAACATCCTCTGCTAAAATAATCAATCTTCTCCTCAATTGCGGCACAATCCTAACTGCACCATTTACTCCCGTAAATGTCCTTCTAGCCTTTATAACCCTTCTATCTGGAGCGCCAAATGTTGTCAATGTGTGCAACAGTCTTAGACATTGTCTGCCATGTATAGTGCACCTTCTACTCACCTCTCCACTGTCCTCTCAATAAAAGCAGAAAAAGAAACATTAATAAAAATAATTATAATGATAATAGTAATAAATAAAATGTGTGGAATTATTCAATAAAATACTACATTAATAGCACATTTTCCTTTTTTTTTTCTTATAGGATATTACGATAACACTTTACATTAAGGTTCCCTTTATAAAGGGTTTATAAAGGTGTTAATAAATGACTAA
Organism: Sinocyclocheilus grahami; assembly: GCF_001515645.1. Classification (NCBI taxonomy): domain Eukaryota; kingdom Metazoa; phylum Chordata; class Actinopteri; order Cypriniformes; family Cyprinidae; genus Sinocyclocheilus; species Sinocyclocheilus grahami. Next base: position 325,082 of record NW_015505434.1, read on the forward strand.
TAACTCACTTACAAATGCATTATAAATCATTGATAAGCAGTTATAAATGCATGAATAAAAGGGTGATTTTGATGCAATACCTGCCAAATAGTGAGACATTTTTAACTTGCATGTTATAAATGCTTAACAAGTATATGTATTAATACTTATTTCACTCAAAACCAGATTCCTGATTTTAACACTTTACATTAAGGTTCCCTTTATAAAGGGTTTATAAAGGTGTTAATAAATGACTAATAACTCACTTACAAATGCATTATAAATCATTGATAAGCAGTTATAAATGCATGAATAAAAGGGTGATTTTGATGCAATACCTGCCAAATAGTGAGACATTTTTAACTTGCATGTTATAAATGCTTAACAAGTATATGTATTAATACTTATTTCACTCAAAACCAGATTCCTGATTTTATTCATGATGCAGAAAAATTTTACTATTTTAGCAAGACTAAAAGGGTGTTGTATTTATGGTTTTCTCATTTATATCTCATGACTCGTGTCACTTTTCTTACAATGTTTCTTACCAGAATCTACTCTGTACCTTACCCATGACTCTCCGCAAAAGTTCATGATGACTATCCACAGCAATGATTAGAAACGGATATATTTTGGTTATCAAGATGAAATAATCATCTTGATATTTATTTGGGGGGAAAATCATAAAAACACAACCATGACTTGATGAGATATTAAAGGGATCATATGATGTTGCTAAAAAATAACATTATTTTGTGTATTTGGTGTAATGAAATGTGTTTATGCGGTTTAAGGTTCAAAAAACATTATTTTCCACATACACTGCGAAATCGAATTAGTTGGGCTTACTTAAAAAAAGCATGCAAACCAATTGCCTTGAAAAAACTAAGTAAATAGGAATTGTATGTTTTTACTGACAAATGCTTAGTATAGTTTACTTACATGAGAGTGCTAGTCACTAAAAAAGAACTGTAGGGGGTACTTGATCCTTTCATTTAGGTTTACTCATGACTTAGTATAGCTACTCACTGACTCCCAGAGTGCATTGCGGCATGAATAAATGATACAGTTGCTTTGTTTTACAGTTGTCTTGTGCTGTCTTTTGTCAGTAGTAGCACAACAAAAAGAGCAAATAAAATGGTTATTGTTACAATTAATGAAAATACATTAAATTGAATTGTTACCATTGTTCTGATTCACGTGCTGAACGTTTAAGTCTGTGTGTGACTTTAGCATATTACCACACACAATTTAAAGATTATAAAAACCGAACTAAAAGCACCTCAAAGTATTTATGAAAAATGAAAAAAAAAGGTTCACTTTTACAGGTCACTAACGTTTATAACTCATTATTAAATGGTCCACAGGTGTTCACTTTACATTAAGGTTCATTTTTGCAGGTTATTAACGTTTATAGCTCATTAGCAAATGGTCCACAGGTGTTCACTTTACATTAAAGTTCACTTTTGCAGGTTATTATTGTTTATAGCTCATTAATAAATGGTTCACAGATGTTCACTTTACATTAAGGTTCACTTTCACAGGTTATTAACGTTTCTAGATCATTAATAAATGGTTCACAGGTGATCACTTTACATTAAGGTTAATTTTTAGACGTTATTAATGTTTATAACTCATTACTAACTGGTTCACAGATGTTCACTTTACATTAAGGTTCACTTTCACAGGTTATTAACGTTTCTAGATCATTAATAAATGGTTCACAGGTGATCACTTTACATTAAGGTTAATTTTTAGACGTTATTAATGTTTATAACTCATTACTAACTGGTTCACAGATGTTCACTTTACATTAAGGTTCACTTTCACAGGTTATTAACGTTTCTAGATCATTAATAAATGGTTCACAGGTGATCACTTTACATTAAGGTTAATTTTTAGACGTTATTAATGTTTATAACTCATTACTAACTGGTTCACAGATGTTCACTTTACATTAAGGTTCACTTTCACAAGTTATTAACGTTTATAAATCACTAATAAATGGCTCATTTCATTAAGGTTCACAGGTAATATTGGAATTAAATTTTTCAATAGTACTATCTCATCAAGTCATGGGTGTGCTTTTATTATTTTTTCCCCAAAATAAAAATCAAGATGACAATTTCATCTTGATAAACAAAATATATCAATTTCTAATCATTGCTGTGTATTAGGGGTTGCACCGACTAATCGACTAGTGAATTCAATGCTCTGTCATGACGCTTTAAGCTTGACGTCGACTAGTCGCTGGTCCTATAGAGGGCGCAACAGGATAAGAAATCTTTGAAGGACTTCCACATTTACGCTCCGTTTCCAAACTGTTCAAATGACAAATAAATGCATACTCTGAAAGCGCTCCACAAGACATGTGTGATTATATTACTGGATGCTCGAAATTGAACGGGAGAATGCACATTTTAAACAGCTTAATGTACAGGTAAGTTAATCGCCATTCTAGTCTAATGCGCTGCTGCACTGTAACGCACACACATAGGCTACAGACAGTAGTGCGTACATCACGCGCACAGAATCATTCAGCGCGGAAATGTATTGTCAACACTGTTCTGTGATTTCTCAATAAAATAGCTTAGAAACTGAAAAGTTCAAGGATATATTTCTTAATAACTAAATTCCACAGCTTCACTACTAGTAGAGAGACGCTGCCAGGTAGAATTAATTCACACACGCAATCGCTCTCACCAATGCATTCATAATTATGTAATCTTTACTGTGCTACTTTATCTGTATCTGATTTAGAATGAGCAGAAATCTGTGAGAAATATAATGACCCAAAGACAAAATAACTGATAAAAAAGCTGTTATAGGTGCAACAGCCATGAGGGCAGTGCTGTGTCATATGCCATAGCTGTGCACAAGCTGTTTATCACAGCTCCAGACTTATTTGTTCATCACTTAGTTTCATCACATAAAAGTCGACTTCAAAAAATCAGAAGTCACAATACATTTTTGCTGCATCTTGAAATAAATCAGGAATCTGGTTTTGAGTGAAATAAGTAGTTATAAATATATTTGTTAAGCATTTATAACATGTGAGTTAAAAAGGGCTCACTATTTGGCAGGTATTGCATTAAAATCACCCTTTTACTCACATATTTATAACTGATTATCAATGATTTATAATGCATTTGTAAGTGAGTTATTAGTCATTTATTAACACCTTTATAAGCCCTTTAAAAGGGAACCTTAATGTAAAGTGTTATCGATATTACAATAGCTGGCTAGATTTATTACACCATCCTTATGCATGACCTCAAGGCTATTTTTTTCATCGTAGACTACTGACACTTAGTGATGTGTATGCAGTTTCACACAAAGCAATGCTTTTTGGCTGAAGAAATGCAGTATTCCTAGTCAGCCATGATTATTTTACTGTATAAATTAATTAGCTTTTATTAGCCTATATTGATGACTGGAGTCTTCAGTTCATATATTGAATGTACTAAAAATTACTCAATGCACATTTAAGTTCAGAAACATCTCAACACTGCAAAAATTGTGGGCATTATGATAACTCGCTTTTGATGTTTCTTTTTGTAAGTCACTTTGGATAAAAGTGTCTGCTAAATGAATAAATGTAAACAAAATATTTCTTCATATAAGAGGTTGTAAGTAGGGAAAGGTGCAACACTCTCTCTTAAAGAAGTCCAACTTCATTGGTTAAAAAACATGTGACGTGTTTTTATCCAATAAAGTTGGAATTATTTAAGAATGAGTGTTGAACCTTTTCCCTATTTACATGGATTTGAGTTTTTTTTGGTTGCACCTCCTCTTTTGTTGGTAGAGCATCTCTTTTCAACATTTTTTTATATAAGAGGTTAGAATATTTTCTGATTGGTAAATGCACTTTCCACAAAATTTAATATTTATTGCCACTTTTCCCATGAAATATTTAGCTTTTTAATGTAAATAATTTAAAATATAAATAACTTATACATGATCAAGATTTAATAAATCATAAAAAGTAGACCTGAATGGGGTAGCAAAACATAAATAAAATTGTCTCGTACTATCCCTTACATGCAAGCATTTTTCTTAGATATTTCTTGCCCTTTTCTCCACAAACATCTCCTAAGTCATCTGTATTTAGTCGGGCTAATTTCACAGCAGATTTGAGGTGGATAGTTAGATTAATGTAGCATGGAAAAGCAGAGAGGTTGATGTGACCCAAATGCCTGTTCTTGGGCGACCGGCTCCAGCCCTCATGAAATGGATGAGAGACTGGCTGTAAACCCATTTCATGGCCAAATTTAACAGCCTTTCTGAGTCTCCTAAACACACGCACACACGAACTGCCAAAAGTATGTCTTTATTTTCTATAAAGTTTCACATAAGATGAAACTGCTTCTGCATGAAATTGAACATCCTGAGACTCTGAGAACATCATTTCACACAACAACTAAGAACCTAGAATTTGTCTATATGAGACTGTGTGTGACTATCTAAGCACATGTTATAATAAACTTTCACCAAATATATTTCATAAAATTCCTAACTAACAAATATACAAGCTATTTCCTAGATTTGCTATAGTCACAAAGGCACTACATTGCCACAAAATTGCTATATGGTCCTTTTATTATGAGAAGAGATACCTTTAAGGCAGTCATAGAGAATCCCACTCAAAAAGTATATTCTATTATTCAGTGGTTACCTAATAATCTCATCATACTACAGCTGCTCTGAGAAATTGTGTGGGTGGAACACCTGGAGGAGATCTCTTAAATACACAGCCTGAAGTCTTAAGAACTTGTAGGTATTTCCATATGTAGCATTTCCATATTTGGATATATGCTGAAATGCACAATACTGATGTGGAATAACTTTGTGTGTGCTTTAGAAACATAAAATAACATATGAGTGGCTTGTATTATTAATATATTTATGTAGTCAAATTTGACAATTAATCAAGTTTTGGTTGACAAAGTCTGGGAATTTTAGTCTAGGTTTAGACAATGAAAACTTGGTCATCTTTTAGTCATGCTGCATAATGGTTAAACTCACAATTATTTTGCTCAAAATTCTAATCGTGATTACTGATCATGACTGTTGTCATTTGAGAAATATCATCAGAAATATTGTACTTTCATCTATAATCACAAATACAAAGAATATAATCTCATACACATGGTTTATTTCACCTTACATTGTTTCCTGATTTCTAAATTATCATATAAATTGACACACTCTCTACATTATGAAAACTGGTAAAACTCAAAAGCTAAAAAGGGAAATTCTGATATCAATTCCAATAATTCCAACTGATATTCATGATTCGCATTGATCACGCATACAATTCTTACATTTTACTTGCTGTCAATGGGTAAATGTATGTTTCAGTGCCTAAGCAAACATGGGAAAATGTAGCGTGTGTTAGAACCATGAGAAAAGAATACTAATGAGATGTTGGAATACACCTTTCTTCTGAGTCAGTGGTTGTTTTATCTGATATCACATTGTGCCGCACCTCACACAACATTTAGATCCAATGTTTCAGTTCACCAGATCAGAGAGAAGATGATGTAATGTCTCTTGCATTTAAGTCTTAACATTTGTAGCTCAGGACCACAGCGATCCTTCAAAACAGAAATAATTATTTCTTTCACTTCTATTTTAGAGAGACAACGCAAGCGTGAGCTGATATATGAAACATAATAATACAGGACTATTCAGTATTGACTGTAATGGGCACAATGAATGCACTGACAGGAGAAGACATTGCATAAACATTATGTCCTAGGAAAATTCAGCAAATTCTTAAAAAAACAAGGGAAGGCGATACAGAAAATAGAGAACAAGATTAATCAAGACCCTGGGAGGAGGGGGGTATATGAAATGCCGTCCAACACTGCATAGAAATATCATTCTGAAAAAGGTCATTAGGCAGCAACTTGGGCAAATTGAAAGTGCAAAGATTGTCGTGTCATAAATAAAGGCTTGTCATTTCACCTGCCACCGTGTATGCAGAAAATTCCGCCCTGACATTATCTGTGTCACTTGGTCATTACTCATAATTCCAACGGCTGCTCTGCAATGCAAACACAATCCCCTGACACCAAAAAACCAATGCCCGCGTTTCCTGAAGCCACTCACTATACTGTCAAAAATAATATGATTTATTAAGATTCCTTCCTAAGACTGCAAAACGTGCCCCCACCCTCCCCTCAGAGAAAATCCAAATCAATGTAACCTTTTCAGTGTTGAATAATGAAGTTGAGGTAAAAGCCACCAAAACGGCAACTAGATGTCACCATGAAAATAGCGGTAATTACATGATTAATGTCACATGGAGAATAGCAACGGTGTGGGGAGATGGAAGCAGACACCTCAACTGTTACAGGATATTAAATATTATATAATTTCCATGATAATGGCATAGATAATCCAATTTTATTTACGCAAACCTGCATGTTGGCCCAGCTGTTTTGCAAATCACAAAACTGTAGAATGTAAAACTTTTTTTTTTCAAAACCAATGCAAATATCGGGTACATTAAAGACCCCATGAAATGGCTTGGCAAGCACAATTTTCCCTCTTCTCTACATTTCCAATATTGTAATAGGAAGCCTGAGTGGTACTTGAGTGGTGTCATAATTTTTATATAGCCAAAATGCATTAGTTACGTCAAAGCCATGAACCATGATTTTTTGCTTTTTTTTATTCAGTTGAGGTGATATTAGGGGCAAAATATAACACTCGATTGGGCAAAAAAAAGCTAATGGAAAGTCATCAATATGTCAAACAAACATATATTTATTGATAAATATTGACTTATAGATACACTGTAAGCTTAATAATGTTAAAGGGGTCATATGATGTTGCTAAAAAGAACATTATTTTGTGTATTTGGTGTAATGAAATGTGTTTATGCAGTTTAAGGTAAAAAAAAAACACATTATTTTCCACATACTGTACATTATTGTTTCTCCTCTATGCCCCACCTTTCTGAATCGCGTAGATTTTTACAAAGCTCATTGGTCTGAAAAGCGAGGTGTGCTCTGATTGGCCAGCTATCCAGTGCGTTGTGATTGGCTGAATACCTCAAGCGTGTGATGGAAATGTTACTCCCCTTACCATATTGTGATGCCCTGTCCGGCCGGAGCGACGAGACAAAAACATTAAAACCCATTATAAACGAGGCATTTGTTGCATTCACAGGGGACATAATTACAGATTATAATGACATATACTGTCTTTTTACGCATTGCGTTGCATCCCGCCGCGTAAACATAAAACCATGTCTGCATTTGTGATCGGAGAAATTACAAACAACAAGTGCTACTCTACATTGCTCAAAACTCACGTTTGAATCGTCAGTGGCAAATTCTTTAAATTTAAAAAAAAGTACTTTCAGTCTGTGAGTCAGAACAGCCGGCATTGTAGTCTACTCTCCCAGAATCAGGAAACAGTCCTCCATAAAATGCGCTGGACACATCTGAATATTTGGGTTGAACTGTTCTGGAACAGTGTTGTAAATACAACTTAACCACTGATTTCTAGTCGTGTCCTCTTTTGGAATGCCAAACAAAGTAGTTTCGCATTCACAACGAAACACACGGAGGGCTAGAATGAGCGGAGGCCGGAGGCCTAGAGTGAGCGGAGGGCGGCAGGCTAGAGTGAGTGGTGGCTGGCGGCCTAGAGTGAGCGGAGGCTGGCCTGAGTGAGCAGAAGCAGGTGGGCTTGCGAACGGTGTGGCCAGCGGATTCGATGAAGGAGCCTCCGGTGGGCTTGCAGCAACCACATGTGACGACCCCGGGCTGGACTCCGCTTCG
>NW_015505434.1:332936-354200 GCF_001515645.1 Sinocyclocheilus grahami
CGTCCACTGAGGGCTATCCAGTGCTGCCGCCAGGCATCGCGGAAGAGCTTACCCAGCTGGTGGAGGGCCGAGTGGCAGTGTGTCGGGGCACCGGAATCAGATTTTTTTTTTTCCTCTCTCCCCTCTCTCGTCTCTGTCTCTCCTCATCCTTCCGTCTCCTTTTCTCTCGCCTCGTCTGTCTGTCCTTACCCCCAGGTACGCCGCGGCCGCCGTGATCGGCTCCCCGGGGGAGTAGAGCGCAGTCTCGGGTGTACCCCCCGGCCTGTGAGGGGCGATGGTGGTATGTGACGAGAGGGGCGGGGCCGAGAGCCGTGGGAACGGAGCGAGGCCGGTGGAGTAATTGCGAATGCGCGACACCTGCGCCACTCACCGGTCTCGAGTCTCACGGAGGAGCTCCGGAAGGATACGAAGGAGGAGTGATGACAGGGAAAGACGAGAGAGGACCAGGCCTGGATTTTATTTTGTGTTTTGGTTTTGTTTGTGCGCGACAGTCGTCCGCGAGGGGCTGTCGCGCTGTTTTGAGTGTATTTTATTATTAAAGTTTCTTTGAGTGTTCGCCGGTTCCCGCCTCCTTCTTCCCGATCTACAAACTTTGTTACATTTCCCCTTTCAATTTTTTTCACAGACCCCTTGATCTCCCTTGTGGTGTACTGAAAAAATGCATTAGCATATACATATGTTTACAAGAAAATACTATTTTGGTCTTTCTGCATCAAATTTTCACATTTAAATTATATACTTTTTTCAAGGTGTTTGTCTTCAAAGCTTACAGATATGAACTAAATGCCACAATACTCATTTGATTTCATTCGGTACTAAATATGATGCATATAAAGAATATGTTCAACAAAAAGTGCTTCTGATGTTCACCTTAACACATCACCAACCTTTGAGAAGCTCAGTGCTCAAATAATTATTTCATAAAGAAGGATTTTTATATCAGCTTTGCATCAGTTTCATCTCTTCTTGTGTAAAGAACCAGAATTTCAATCAAAATTATATAATAGTTAATGTAAGACAGAGGTGAGCTGAAAACCACATCCAATTTTGTAGTCTGAGGCAAGGCTGTATTGAAAGCAGATGGTCAATATGCTGTTCTCCGTAATTAAGCTCTTAGGCCTTTCAGAAAGAGAGGAGCATTCGAAAATGAAATCTCTTGGTTAATAATACAGCAAACACATAAAAAGTGGCCCTATAAAAGTGGTCTGCTTCATCTATCTCCCTCAGAGTCCGGTATTGATTTGGCTGACACGCTTCAGGCTGAAAGGACACCAATACAGAAAAGAACTGATGAAGGAGGAGGCCTCCTCTCTCAAAATATCCTGCCCTCAATGAGGGGCAAAGTCAAGTAATTTCCATGTCTGGAAAGCCAAGCAGGTAGAGCACAGGCAAGATAACAGCTCTCTTCCTGTAGTGAGCTATTTGTGGGTCAGGGAGAGTTACTGTAAAAAAAAAAGCCTCAGCAGTGAGTAATTGGCTGCCTAATGAATTGTATTGGCAGACCTTGTTCTGTGGAGGGTTGAGTGTGTCACAGGGTGCTTGGCGCACACTCAAGGGTGGCTCTTTATTGGCTTCTCTTCGCTTCTGTGGCCAGTCATTCACCTCTACAGCTGCTGCAGTGCAACTGTATGGACCTATGTAAACTTTCAGAAGGAATCATTACAAAACATAGATACTTGTTTTCTAGGAATGTATAATGAGGGTTGAGTGATACGGATCAGAAATATAACCTTCAAGTTCAATTTCACATAAAATATTCCACAAGTCACAGAAATTTAAAATGACATGAGGTAATTTTTTTGTCTCCTTTTTCATTTGAAGACAAAAATTAGGCAGGAATGAAGCATTAATAGTTCTAATACAGTCAGTGCCTACAAACTCTGGCTTCTAGAAACAGCATGGGAGGATCTTTGACACTATATTTGGCTCTCACATGCATCTCATACGCAGGGGGCTTTTGGCTCTGATGTTTGGCCACTCACATGTGAAACCTTCCGATGACCACTGATGCATATTATAGTACACTCAAATGTAAAATTATTATGGAATATATTGAGTAACATACAGTAAGTGCTAATTAAAAAAGTGACTTTTTCATTACAGGAAATGTATCACTGCACATACCAGAATATTCCACAAGTCACAGAAATTTAAAATGACATGAGGTAATTTTTTTGTCTCCTTTTTCATTTGAAGACAAAAATTAGGCAGGAATGAAGCATTAATAGTTCTAATACAGTCAGTGCCTACAAACTCTGGCTTCTAGAAACAGCATGGGAGGATCTTTGACACTATATTTGGCTCTCACATGCATCTCATACGCAGGGGGCTTTTGGCTCTGATGTTTGGCCACTCACATGTGAAACCTTCCGATGACCACTGATGCATATTATAGTACACTCAAATGTACAATTATTATGGAATATATTGAGTAACATACAGTAAGTGCTAATTAAAAAAGTGACTTTTTCATTACAGGAAATGTATCACTGCACATACCATCTGATATTACAGTATTTGATATTTAAGCAAATTTGTATTAGTTATTAACCATAATGCTAATATTAAAGGGTTAGTTCACCCAAAAATGAAAATTAGCCCATTAATTACTCACCTTCAAGGCATCCTAGGTGTATATGTCTTTATTCTTTCAGACATATCCAGTCGGAATTATATAAAAAATTGTCTTTGATCTTCCAAGCTGTTTAATGGCAGTCAGCGTGTGTTGCAGTGCTTCAGTCCAAAAGAAGTGAAATAAAGTGCATCCATCCATAATAAAAAGTGCCTGACATGGCTCCGTGGGGGGGGGCGGGGGTGAACAAAGTCCTCCTGTAGGGAATCGATGCGTTTTTGTATTGTATTTAGTTTTTGTACCATATTTAAAATGTAATAATCAATCTAGCTTGCGCTCACTGTTGTACATGGAAGCAGCTCCGGGCAGATGATGTAGGACTAGGGCTGCACGATATTGGAAAAAACGCACATTGCGATATTTAGTTTTTTTGCAATATATATTGCGATATGAAAAAAAAACCAGATGACTTGAATAGCTCTATTTGGAAAAAAATTGTCAATGATTGGGGTGATTTTGTAGGCGAGTAAATCAGCATAGAACATAAACAAATTACAAGCATAGATAAATATAATAGAACAAAGATACAAACACCCAAAAATGAAAATTAGCCCATAAATTACTCACCCTCAAGGCATCCTAGGTGTATATGACTTTCTTCTTTCAGACGAATCCAGTCGGAGTTAGATTAAAAATTGTCTTTGATCTTTCAAGCGGTTTAATGGCAGTCAGCAGGTGTTGCAGTGCATCAGTCCAAAAGAAGTTAAATAAAAAGCGTCCATCCATAATAAAAAAAGTGTCTCACACGGCTCAGGGGGGTGAACAAAGTCCTCCTGTAGGGAATCGATGCGTTTTTGTATTGTATTTAGTTTTTGTACCATATTTAAAATGTAATAATCAATCTAGCTTGCGCTCACTGTTGTACATGGAAGCAGCTCCGGGCAGATGATGTAGGACTAGGGCTGCACGATATTGGAAAAAACTCACATTGCGATATTTAGTTTTTTTGCAATATATATTGCGATATGAAAAAAAACCCAGATGACTTGAATAGCTCTATTTGGAAAAAAATTGTCAATGATTGGGGTGATTTTGTAGGCGAGTAAATCAGCATAGAACATAAACAAATTACAAGCATAGATAAATATAATAGAACTAAGATACAAATGAAAAAAAAATATGTTTTATATTTTTAAGGTAAGTCTAACAGTATTCAGGTACAGAAATTGAATAATCAAATGTAAAATAACACTGCATAGTTTTCACTATAAATTAAATCTAATAGGCTAAATCTGTGTTAAAGCTACAAAAGTGATTTTTCTTTGTGTTTTGTTGTTTGATTAACGTTCATGACAGAGAAAGTAACAGGAACATTAAACTGCTGTGAATCAATATACTGTTACACATCCATTTTCTTTCTCAACTCTTTACCTTCACCTAAGCCATAAGCAACTGTGTTTACAAGGATACTTGCAGAGACATTTATTTTGACATAATTTTGTGTGTATGTGTCACTTCAGGCACAAATAGACGAGGACGTGAATGGAATTCATTGTTCCCGTGCATTTGCGTGGCTCTCGCCGTGTCTACACCAGATGCGAGCGGTACAGCACGACGCGACAAAATATTATAGAGCCCATTATAATCAGTGATGCTGTTTACACTGGATGCGGTGCGACATGACAAATCCCGACAGTAAACTGATGCCTCGTTCTATTTATGACATACTGACATGCGCTTTGTCGCGTCCAGTGTAGAAAGACTTTGGGGCCATTCACATATCATGCCTAAAAACGCGTGGAAAATGCCAGCTGCGCAGCTTTCTCCTTCTTTCCAAAGTGTTCAGGAGCTTGCACTTTCGTGACGTCTGCCGTTGCTAAGCAACCGTGACCTACACTCTCCACGACGACCCAGAAGTTTCAACAAAGGATAAATGGAGTTCCAACACTGAAAATCGCTTGCAGTAGCTCTGCTACTAAATTCATTTAAAAATGGGTATCTCTGTACAGCTGTCGCATCCGGTGTAGACGTGGTGTCTGTGTGTGAGCAAAGAAAATGATCAGTATAAATATAACGATCAGTATACTAAACATATCACATTCTGCGATGTGACTATCGCGGATGTGCACATCGCGATATCGATGCTGAAACAATATCGTGCAGCCCTACGTAGGACGCCGGCTTTGTCCATGCGCCGCTCAGAAGGGACGAACGCGGAAACGCAGGGGTAGAGATCAATACAAAACAACGGTCACGAATTAGAAGTACAGAACGAGGATTTGTAAAGAAGAATGTCGGAGGATTTCGATATAAGCCAAGAGGAGACTGGTTTTCCTTTGCTAAAATAAGGAAACTTTGCTTCCTTTGCTCCTTTAAACAAACGTTGGTTTTCACGAGACTCGACCGCAACGCAACGCCGACATCTAACGTCATCCTCCCGGAGCTGCTGCCGTGTACAACTGTTGACGCAAGATAGATTAAACTGATTATTACGTTTTGAATATGGATATTTTTCTTACAAAACGCATCGATTCGCTACAGGAGGCCTTTGTTCACCCCCCGGATCCATGTGAGGAACTTTTTATTATGGATGCATGCGCTTTATTTCACTTCTTTTGGACTGATGAACTGCAGCACCCGCTGACTGCCATTAAACAGCTTGGAAGTCCAAAGTCAATTTTTAATATCCACCTTTTTCTTCAAAGCGGAAGTAAGCCTATGGGTGAGACTTCCGGTTCATTAGCCGCTATAGGTAAATAACGAGGAGAATAACAACGTGCATTAAACGCTAAAACTGTGTGTACTACAAACCAGTGTGTTCATAATTAAGATAATAGATTAAAATAATATGATAAGAGACACCAACTTTCAATATCAAGCAGCAAAACTAAACATTTTGTTCAGCTAAAAATAGCTGGACGGTGTAGATGCAGATGAGACCGGAAGCCAGACCCTTAGAATTTACAAATGGCCACGCCCATTTTTACAACAAGAAAAAGGTGGATAAGTCCGATTGGATTCATCAGAAAGAAGGAAGTCATATACGCCTAGGATGGCTTGAGGGTGAGTAAATAATGGGCTAATTTTCATTTTTGGGTGAACTATCCTTTTAATATTGCATAACAGGAATAATCCTCACATTTTAATGTGAAAGAATTCATGAGTGTCTTTCACATAAATGAGTCATTTTGTTAAATAAGCACAATATTAAGAAGATTATTATGTACAGTATTTTTCTTCTGCTGTCTGAAGTTTAGATGACTGCGAATTTAAACTTACATTTTATCTCTAGGTTATTGATAAAAAATTAACATGAAATTCCTACGTTAATATAGGAATTTGGCTAGCTAGCATACAAGTTCTTATCATGGCTGCAACATCGGTGGCAGTTGTAACAGTTGCCCCCGAGCCACACGGCCCAGTGTAAGCAACTTGTTTGTCTGTGTTGGCATCTTCTTTCGGAACATGCTTCACGACTCCTTGTTCAAGCTCTTGTTCTGTCCAGGCTGGACTATTGCAATGCTCTCTTGGCAGGTCTTCCAGCCAGTTCTATCAAACCTTTACAATTAATCCAGAATGCGGCAGCAAGATTAATTTTTAATGAGCTGAAAAGAATGTACGCCACACCACTGTTCATCAATTTCCCTTGGCTACCAGTAGCTGCTCACATAAAATTCAAGGCATTAATGTTTGCCTAAAAAACCAAGACTGACTCTGCACCCCTTTACCTAAATTCATTACTTCAGGCTTATGCACCCTCTAAGCTAGCATTCTGCAAGTGAACATCACTTTATTGTGCCAAACCAAAGAGGCACAAAATCACTTTCACTGACTTTTTCATTAACTGTTCCCTCCTGGTGGAATGGCCTGCCCAACTCAATCTGAGCAGCTGAGTCCTTAGGCATCTTCAAGAATTGGCTTAAACACATTTCTTCCATATTTATTTGACCCTCTAACTCTAGCACTCTCTATTCTAATCCTATTCTTTAAAAAAACTTGCTCTATTCTTTTTCTATTCTATCTGTTCTCTTTTTATTTATTATATAATAAAAAAAAACTTGCTACGTGTACTGCGTTAAGCTAACTGAGACTTGTTATAGCACTTGCATAACATTGCTCTCTTATTCATTTTGATTGCTTCCATTGTCCTCACTTGTAAGTCGCTTTGGATAATAGTGTCTGCTAAATGACTAAATGTAAATTAATATAATATATTAAATATTATACATCTGCAAAAACAGAAATATACTTTTGCTTTTTGAATGCATATAATGCCTGACATCTAAAATAATCTGAACCATTAAAAAAATCTTAAGGAACATTGTTAGATACAGCAGGAAAGTGACTTATTTTTCATGACTTATTATAGTCTTGTCCTTATTAGTGAAAATATATCAATTGTATTTTTAGTTAGTGCACCTATATTTGTTCATTGTACCAAAAGATGACTAGTGCAATACAAGTAGTCTGTAAGTTATGAAGGAAAATGTAAAAAAAAAAGTTTCAATTGCCCCCAGTCTCCCCTACCTATGGTACTGCTATATTGTGAATCACCATATTTTGTATTTATATTCTGAAATAATTTTTACACAATTTATCACTGGAGGACAAAAATATTAAACAAAAATATTGAAAATAGAAAAATTTAAAAATGTAAAAAGTGTGTTTCTAAATAGGGCCTGTCGTTTTACAGACTAACCTGAACTGAGAGCCCACTTGAGTTCAAGGTTGGAAAGCAAGGTAATTTATAATTTTCTCTAAATGAAATCTCAGTGCAATTTAATCAGATGCAACTGAACATAAACAGTAAGTTTTTGGCATAGAAGCCATGTGAACATACTTAGAACCCGTGTACAGCACTGTAGGATGTTAATTATATTCTGCTGGGGCAATCTAAGATCAACACGTTATAATAATTTTATCCAAGATCCAAACACTGACTCACACAAAAATGATTTACAGTATTATAGTAATTTCAGGTCTGAAGTATTCAGAGAACATAGTAATTACTACTAATTGAGTTTCTGCTGTCGTAATGCTGATTGAGTCATATACATTTAAATGTGATGGCATTTAGCATGCATTTAGTGCATTGTTGACCCAGAGCAGTTTGACAGTTGAAACATGACAGGACCGCTCATCTACAGAGTGCTGAGGAACAATGTACAAACAGTCATTACAGAAAGCATGAAAAGCCATGCCTAATTGTATCTCATGGGGTGAAGCCACTTGGCTTCAGATGCACATAGGCTTGTTCTTACCATTGTATGGTATAAACGTTCTTCAATTCACCAAAAGACAAAAATAGCTAATTATAGCAAACATTTACGGTCAGGGAATGATTAATATGGATCCAGATGTACGATGTGGATGAGGAGTGATGCTGACTGGCTTTTCTCCATTTTTATTTACTGTGAGGTCTGGTGTTGAGTAGATTGGATCAGGTTGAGTTATGCCCTTAGCAAATAAGTTAGAATAGAATCCAGACTTCCAGAGTGCAATAACAATCCATCAGGCGACCAGCAATGGTGGATGTGAAGAAGGTGATATAAAAAACCATTACTTGTGACAAGAATGTGATATATAGGATGACAATTTATTACTTTCAGGTCTAAGAGATGCATGTGCTAAATTCTGCCTGGATGTGAACTGTTGCCTATTCTGTCAAAACAGAGGGCAACAGTAAGTCATTTTGGAGGTGAAAGCAAAGTTTTTCTGAAATGTGTGAAATTAAATTCAGGTTGGCCATTTAATGGATTATTTATCTTAGCTGTAAATTAATGAGCTTTCACAAATTAGCCCTTTTACTGTGCACTCAACCTTAATTTGTTAACATTGCCTGTAGAGAGATGCCACATATACCCAGGATAAGGTTTGGCTTTTTACCATAAACGTGTCAGCCCATAGTACCCATACAGAAATATACTGTCCCCTATATCAAGAGTAATACTGCTGTAAGACTGGAAGAACCTCAGACACTTTGATCTCCTAAGACATGGACAATACAAACACAGTGTATTAACATACAGGCATCTGTTTCCACATGTGGGAAAGCTTCTTTCTCACCTTTTTACTTTTAATAAAATGACAACATTACTACAACTGTAACTAAAACTAAAATAGATAACTAATACAAATCAAAGTACATTAGTTCATCAGTAATCCTAAAAAAATAACACTGAGGCAAACACACATGCTAAAATAACAACAACTTACTGACACATAGTAAGAAATAGATTATAAAAAAAAACCTATACATGTGTTCCTTTTCTCCCACTTTCTTCCCTTCACTCAGCTCACTCAGAATGGTCAAGAGCATGATATAATGTTCTACATGAATGCAAGTGATATTCACAGTCATGTTTGGTATCATTTGAAATGTCTCAGTGTGACTGTTACAATGGCCTCAATCTTACAAGTAGTAGACTAATGCCCTGGTCACACAGAACGTGTTTTTCAGGTTTGAAAACATGAGGCGCACCGCACTGCCTTTTTCTGGTTGACTTTTTTTAATTTAGAAAAGAGCAGTGTGCTGCGGTTTTTAAATGTTGCTAGGCAACCACCGAATCAGCTGTCCTGACAGTCTAATCAAGGATTATAGCTGTTAGGGAAACGGTCATATTAGCAGAAACGTGCATAGCTCCAGGTAACCCGCGACAGCCACCACAAGTTTCTCCTCCAACATTGCAGTCTCCAGATGTTCCAAGCAACTGTAAATGTCCAAGACCACAACGGAAGGCCCACTTCTCTATTCATTCGATTGGGCAATAGAAATTTGTCACATTTGACATTATTCTGACTTACTTTGAAATTATTTTGTAAGTAAAGGTGTACTGTATGTCAAGGGGTAAGTACATAGATCTCAGGTTAGATGGAGCATGGGGCACATCAGGTGAGATTCTAGATTTCTGACTGCTTGACTTTAGTTAAGTTGTTATGCAGTTGCATTAACTATGGGTGTAAGTTCGGCATAATTCATAGTACTAGTTATAACCTCTGGCTACGGTCTCAGCTTTAATTAAGCTTTTAAATAGTTAGATTAACTATCGGGGTTAGATAAATAATACTATTAAAGTATTAGCAAGCATGGGGCGGCATATTTCATAGTAGCCATAACCTCTGATTATTGCCTGAGCTTTAACTAAGTTGTTACATAGGTGACTGTAGCGGGCTAAACAGAACCACTATTTAAAGAATGGCAAGCATGAGGTGGCCTATTAAATAGTAGCCATAACTTCTGACTAATGATCAGACTGGAGAGTTTGTGATCGTGAGATCCACATACACCGGCCAGCGCGAGAACCTGAGCGACATAGATTCCTAATGAACGAGTAAAATATAAAGTAAAGAGTTAACTAGAATAATCAAATGTAAGACGAATAATAATTCGAAATGGACAAATAACAAATTTGCATTTCAACCTAAATTCGAGGTCATAATAAAATGGAGTCAGATTAGATTTTGATAGAAACTAAATTACTCGGCACACCGAAAAAGACTGAACGTGCAGCAAACCTTCAGCCGCCACTGGATACCTGCATTGGGCCAACTGAGTGGACCTTACACAGCCATTCAGTATATGCCAATTTTCAAAAAAAAAAATTCACATACATACATTTTCTGGGTAGATAAAGATGTTTATTTGTCCTGGCCAAATTGCCCCCCTTGAGTGGACCTTACACAGCCATTCAGTATATGCCAATTTTCAAAAAAAAAAAATTCACATACATACATTTTCTGGGTAGATAAAGATGTTTATTTGTCCTGGCCAAATTGCCCCCCTGGCCCTTGTCAATCATAGCCTCCTAATAATCCCCAACCACTTGATTGGCTCTATGACTCTCTCTCCTCTCCACCTGTAGCTGGTGAGCGCACTGGCGCCATTGTCCTGTGGCTGCCGTCGCATCATCCAAGTGGATGCTGCACACTGGTGGTGGTTGAGGAGAGACCCTCCCCCCCCACATGATTGTAAAGTGCTTTTGGTGTACAACAATACACAATAAAGCACTGTATATATGCATCATTCATTCATTCATTCATGTTTATAACATATAAAAAATCCCCATAGTATGTCAAATGCCTTCTCATTCTACAAAGAAAAAACACACCATCTAGTTCATTTCAGTGTAGAAAATGATTTAAAGAATGTTTTTTTTTATGTTTACAATGCAAATAAGGCAGGTCTCAGGATACAACCTCATCTGTGTACAGTCTAAGGCAAACAACTCCAATAAAGCTCCATCAGAGCAAAATAAAATGTAATGTGATGACTTATCAGGGATTTAGTCACCTGAACTTTTAGCAAGATAAAACACATGGACACAATTAAATGCTTTTGCTACAGAAATTCAGAAGGTTTAATTGAGTCCCTGTGGATACTGACTCCCCGAGCATTGTTTTCTTTGGGTAAACCACACTCTAAAGAAAGGATCAACAAAACAGCGCTCAAAGAAATCGTTGTTGTTAACTTTTTTAATTTGATTCAAGGGAAATTTAAAATGTTTGGCTTAAAATTGTTTTGTGGTATTATGTTTGATTTTTTCTAAGGAAGGCATTTTGAAGTACACAATAATAACAGCAATACAAGCCTGTTTAAAAGTTTTCAAACAGCACAGCATACACATCTCTCAACCAGAACAGATCCATATAATGGATAGTATATATTGGTGAATTGTGTTAAATGCGATACTACTGTGCATCTCAGGGGGGGGTTGAAATCTCTCTTAATAATTAAAAAAGATGGCTGCCTCAAAAACAGCAGTCACATCATGCTTATTTTACCAACAAAATTGCTTTGTAATAGCGTATTTGCAGCCAATATTCCAGTGGGGACAATTTAGCCCTTCAGGTGAATGAACTGCAGTGAAATGAGAGCCTGAAGTGGGGGAGGGGACCACTGGGCTCATTTCAGAGGAGATGATGGTATGACTTTCCCTCTGATGTATTGATGTTGAAGTTTATTGCTTTCTCAAGCTGTTCTTGGAGAGCACTGGATGTGGAGAGTGATTTATTCATTCTTATTTATATATCCACAGGACCATAAAAAAAAAATAAAGAAAGAAAGGTGCACATGGTTCAAAACTAAGTTCAGTCTCTCAGCATGTAGTACAGGTCATTTAACATAAAGAGCAATTTGGGCAGATTATTATTTTTTCTTTCCTGTTTAATCCTAAAGCATATAATTTATTCCTGTCTCAAAGTGCGCCATAAGGGAAGATTCATCATCAGCTGTGCAATAATGCTTCTTTCAAATGTAATACTATCCTGTGGTTTATCCTCTGAAACTTATTAATAAAAGCAAGGACAAGCTAAAAATGTATGGTTGTGTTTATGTTCCCGGGTGAATAGAGCAAAAGATGGGAATATTTTGGTTTTACTCATCTGTCAAAATCTTAGTGACAGTGACTATAAATCAAATGCAAATCTGCCTGACATTGGACTGGGCCTGAACGGTCTTAAAATTCATAGGGAGAAAAACTGCCTCCAGAGACATCTTATATCCTCATTAAACTCTCCAACATTGATCTTTTTCATTTCCCCTTTTGAGGGCATAGCTTCTCACTAGAAAAAGCACACACTGAATAGCTCTGCATTACAAGAGCTTTAGTTTTCTTTGACACAGAGGTCCTCAACTCTCTAAAAAACATGAAACCTATTTAATTCATTCAATAGCAGTATAGTTAGTGTAGCTGGTGTAGCAGTTATGCAGTTTTCAAAAACTACATCTGTAACATGAAACACTGCATGCAGGTTAATGCCTTCCCATGTTTCATGCTTAGAATTATTACTGCATACTCAAAAGGTTTAATTTCAATTATAATAAATAGATAATATGCATATATGAATTTTAACGCCTATTTCCTCAAACCTAGCTGATATATATTCCTTTTTTTAAAGAAATTATACAGCAAGGATGCATTAAATTGGTAAAAAGTGACAGTTTAAGACTTACTTGGTTTATTTAAAAAAATAAAATAAATGCTGTTCTTTGTAACTTTCTATTCATTAAAGAATAAGGTGCACAAATTATTTCAACATTGATAGTAATAATAAATGTTTATTGAAATCAAATTAGCATATTAGAATGATTTCTGAAGGATCATGTGACACTGAAGACTGGACTAATGACTGCTGCAAATTCACTTTTGCCATCACAGGAATAAATTACACTTTTAAATACATTAAAATAGAAAACAGTTATTTTAAATTGTAATGATCAAATAAATGCAGCCTGGTGAGCATAAGAGACTTCTTAAAAAACAAACAAACTAACAAAACAACTTATCCCAAACATTTCAACAGGAGTGTATAGGTACATTACATTTTGGCATAAACTCTTATAAGAATTTCCTGTATTATTATGCTATTAACAAACAATGCCCCTAATGCATCAGGTCATCAGAAAAAGAAAAATGCACAATCCACAGCAACAAACCAGTGTTTACAGCCATTTACTATTTTGGGAGAAAATTTTAATCAAAAGGTCCATTTAGTCACTTTATTACACACACACTGCCCCCCCCCCCCCACACCCCACACCCACACGCTTTTATTTAGTGTTCATATCCATTTGTTACATCTCACATAAATGGTATCTCTCAACTGCAGCAGGTGATGGATGCTTTCTGACATCTCTTTATCTAACTCATCCTATTTTTCTTCATGTCTTTCTTCTTTGCTGTCACAACCACGACTGCATGGTGATGCATCATGGCAGCATAAAAGTAGGCAGGCACATAGAAATGTACATGTGCACAAGCACATAAACATCACTGCACACTCAGACACACAAAGTACAGTGAAACATCTCTCAAATATTGCATGCAGAGTAAAAAAATATAAATTATGATTGTTCCCCCTAATAATAAATAGTTTAAAATTGAATGCCTAAAATTGACCAATAATTGGATCTCTGGACTGAATTCGTTTTTCAAAGCATATATTAACCAAATATTTATGTAACATTTTGGAATATACCAGTTTGTATATAATGTTTGTGGCTTACCCTCCTTGTGAAGGGTGTCAATGATTGTCTTCTGGACAACTGTCAGATCAGCAGTCTTCCCCATGATTGTGTAGCCTAGTGAACCAAACTGAGAGACCATTTTGAAGGCTAAGGAAACCTTTGCAGGTGTTTCGAGTTGATTAGCATGTCACCATATTCTAATTTGTTGAGATAGTGAATTTGGTGGGTTTTTGTTAAATGTGAGCCAAAATCATCACAATTAAAAGAACCAAAGACTTAAACTACTTCAGTCTGTGTGCACTGAATTTCTTTAATACACAAGTTTCACATTTTGAGTTATTGAAATAAATTAACTTTTTCACAACATTCTAATTTATTGAGATGCACCTGTATATAGTTCCAAACATGTACACAGCCTTACTGTAGGAAACCTCACAGACACAAACCACCACAAAGACTCCCATTTGAAATCAAATTTTATTTCATACAAATATATATTGTCTTCATCATTAAACCAGCTCATTGTCTTTAGTGTGAAAAAAAAGTTCAATGTTCAATGGACATTTACCAGCCATGAAATTCATTATCATTCATGCTCAGATTGCAAATTTTCTAAATCATTTGAATGATTATGTGTAAATGGGATTCTCTTCCCCCAACTGCTCTGTTCTCAGACCCACAAGTGTGAAAGCTAAAGTGTGACCAAGAAATTCTGGGAAAGAATGTGACAAGCCATTGCAAGCTCACGCGAGTGCAACTATGAATAAAAAAACCTATGGAATCCACTGAGTTATGATTTAATATGTTCAAGATGTTGTTTAGCACAGTTCTTTGTTCAGGCTTGGCCCTGGGGGGTAAATGTAAAGAAAATAAATTAAGAGCTTTTTTCAGATCAATAGCAGTAATTCAATTCTGCGTAATAAGAGCTCTTTCTTTAACAAATCTGAAATGCACCCCACTTTTTTCCCTTTGCTTTTGTCACTTACTGTATATGTCTCAATTAAGAAGCTGACAAACTGCATTGTACATGCAGGCAAGTAACAAAAAGTACACTGGCTTGTAAGTGGAGATAGAGGTGGTCAATGACAGAAGCAGACTCAACCTTAATGTCAAAGCTGAGTGATACATCACAACTACAAACATCACACTGAAGCTGATAGTGTGCAGGGAAAGTTACCTTGGCGAGCTCCACTGATTTCCCACCTGCAGGTCTCTTGTTCAAACACTAGCTTTGCACAAATTCATACACTAACCACAGAACAGAATAGGTTACACAATGGATGTATCTAAAGGGAAACATGGTCATGGTCAAACAATTATAAATTGAATGCTTTTCGAGTCATGTTGTATATGTACTGCAATGCATTGTCTTGAACTTAGATGACATGATGAGAATAAAAAATATTCTATTTTTGTTTCAAAATTTAAATAAAACGTTTCCTTATACATTTGAGTTCAAAGTTGAACAATTTTTTATTTGGTACTGCATAGGTCCACCTTTTGCTTTAGCCCCAAAATGAATTTGCCCACCCAATTATTTTCAAAATGTTCTTGAATTATTATTTGATCATGTAAAATATTTGAATCATATATATGCCACAATTGATTATTTTTTATTTGTTTTATTTCATTTCATCCATTATTTCTATATGTACTTAAATAAAAGCAATGTTAGATAAGATTTAGTGAGTAAATATTAAGTTATCATAGCTGATAAAAAACATCACAATAATCCACAAGTAATCCACACGACCCCAGACCATCAATTAACATCTTGTGAAGAGTGTTTGTGAGAAACAATGTTTTTACATTCAAACTTGGCTACAATATGAGTCCTCTATCCATAATATTGCTTTCTCAAAAGAAAAAGTCATCTCGTCTGAATCAGGAAAGAAATACAAACATTAAGTGCTGTCCAAAATTGTTCTAAACAAATATGTCAGTGAATGTGTGAGGACAAAAGGGGATGGACATTTTCACTGGATGAAGTGTTATTATTAGGGCTGCCCTCGACTAAAGATTTTTCTGGTCGACTAGTAGTCGTTCATTTTAAGCATTAGTCTTCTAATCGCACGTTTATTAATAAAACATTTTAATCAGGCTAATGAGCCTTTAATTGCCTGCATAGCCTAATAAGGGCTCAAGCACACGCATAAAGTTTGCCACAGCACACCGGCAGAAGTAATGATGATGAATGTGTCAGGGAAAAACAGTAAGATTTAACTGCATTAACATTTTAATAATCTATTGATAAACTAGTGTTTTCTGTGATTTTGGCTTAAGAGATGAATTCAGCAACACTGATTCATCATCTCCACAATAGTGGATGTGCCTGTTTGAATGTTTCATACGGATTAGCCTACATGGTCTGAGAATTTTTTTTTTCTGATTTGATTTGTTTCATTTGAAAGTAGACATTTCACGCTCTATAGACATTTTTCATGTCTGTAAGGCAAGTATACATGGAGTTTCGCGCTCAAGTTCACAGAGGCAGAGACGGCAGAAAGCGCATCATGTTTGCTTTCATTATTTTACAAAAGCGCAACGTTTTGTTATAGTGAGTGCACACAACTAAACGTAGAGGCTTTACAGATTCGAAAGATGTATTACTCTTATCTGTATGACCAAAATGACGAAGTATTTTAAGAGCAAGTGAGCGCATCGGCGCCTCCATGTGTCATTCAAACTTGAATAGCGCACATTTTTCTAGGTTAACATAATATTGAGCGGCCATGTAAAGTTGCTACTACTTACATATTTCAGATAAGCAGCCTTATTTGAGGTCGATGAATGATAGGCGAGCATTTGGGTGTACTGTATTGCCACAAAATCCAGCCGTTAACGATCCGTTCATCACGGACTGCATGACCTCACCTCTTCCTGTGGATTTTTTTTTCCTGCGACTAAGCAACTAATAACATTTTGGTCGACCAAGCGTCTTCTCGTCGACTAAAGGTTTAAATTTAAAATGCCTTAATGATGGATTTGTTTCTCAAAACTGCTCAGCTTTTGGTTTCACGAGACATCAATAGACTGCAGTGGTGTGGATTACTTGTGGATTATTGTGATGTTTTTATCAACTGTTTTACCTTTCATTCTGGTGGCACCCATTCACTGCAGAGGATCCAATAGTGAGGAAGTGATGTAATGCTAAATCCCTCCTAATCTGTTCTAATGAAGAAACAAACTTATCTACATCCTGGATGGCCTGAAGGCATGTACATTTTTTGCAGATTTTCATTTTTTGGTGAACTATTTATTTAGCATTTCTAAGCATTTGATCATTTGTAGCTGTATTGTGGGGTGAATTATCAATAGTATGTGCATTTAGCATGAAAAAATAAGCACTTTATTGTAAAATAGTTTATTCCAAGAAACAAACAATAAATTCATTTTGTAGCCCTAAAAATAAATAAAAGCTTTTCTATGTTTTTGCCAGGATCACAGAGAATATTACTAAGATCTGTAAAGCTAAAAATGAAATGTCAGCCAACCTCACTGACAGTGGGACACCATCACACATCACTGAACGAAGAAAAAGGGGCAAAAAGCCAGAGACACATTTGACAACAGAACATCAGTTTCCTGAGCTGAATTATGTATTTGAGCTAAAGTGAGATTGAGACAGCGAAGGAGAGAAAGTCAGACACAATGAATGACAGAAGGAAGCAAGAAACACAGAGAATGTTGCACATTAAGGCAAGAGAAGGTGAATGTGCATTGTCCTACCAGATGACAGCTAAAGGAGCTTTAATTGCACTTGTCAAAATCCAGAGCTGGGTAAAAAGCAGATTGTATCACACTGTCACTTATTCTGAGCCAATATCACAGACCAGCATGTGAAGCGAGACTGAGAGAGGTTATGAAAGTTGTCATTACAGAGTGCTTCTCCCGCAGAAGGAGGGAAATTATCATTGTAAAGGTTCTGAAAAGCACGAGCAAAAAAGCATAGCCTGAAAGATGGAATCATGGGGAATGGAAATTATTGGATGCAATCATAAATAACTGTACTACTCCCCCATTAACAGTAATTTCATAATTTGCGCAATTCAAAATTCTTCAATAGCTTTGAGTGAGCATTTAAGAAACATTATGTTTGCCCTATAGTTGAAAACATGCCATTTCAAATCGATTATGTTCACCATTAAAGAAAAAAAAAAGTTTCAGGTGACTGATTTTGGATGAGGCCTCAACAGCCTTCAGCTTTATACTTGCTGACATTTATACTTGAGGGACAACAGCATGTCAATGACAATGTGTCTCTTTAAGGTCTATTGGCTTTTTGATTAACTGTTTTCACATAAATATTACATTACCTTATATCCATGTTGGACCTGGCTGGTCTTAATCAAAGAGAGATGTGCACCAAGTACATTCAGAGAACACAGCTTAGTGTGGCCACGCTGGTCATATGAAAATTTTATAAATGTGTTGGTGTTCAGTAATGAAAGTCTGGGTCCGTTCATCACTGTGGTTGCGGCAGGTGGCCGATCTTATCAATAACAACACCGTCTTTCCAAGACTCTCAAATCAAATGCTCTATTACACTGACTTGAGAGAGGGGGCAAGATAGAGAAAGAGGATGACAAAATGGAGAGAAAGAATGTCGAAGCATGAACAATGGGGTGATGTCACCTTCGCATAAAATTATGGGTAGAATGGAATTTTATATATAACTACAGTTTGTTAAAGTGGTTTGTTGAAGTGCACAGCTCAGTACTTTCTAGTTCATATCTTCATTTATATATCTAAAGTCACCACCTCCATTGTCAACCTTTACAAAAGACTAATTATTTTTTCCTTGAAACACAAAAGGAGATGCTGAAAAAACAACCCATAAAAGTATAATGCAGCTTGTTCAAAATGTCATTACTGACTGAAAAGCTCTCAAATCTCACCCATGCTCCTGTATATTCAAACTTACAAAAGCAGCTCAACTTTCTTTTTGTTTTGCTCACAAAGCAACAGCAGGTTTTTCCGAAGACTTCCTGTATAATGCATAAGTTGTATGGACTACTTTTATTGTGCGTTTTTGTCCTTTCAGATCTTGACAAAATATGATGTGACTGAAAGGTAAAGCTGTAAAGAAAGGCAAAGAGGCAAAGAAAACATTCTTTCTAAAATTGTGCATCATGCACAACTCAAGGACTGTCAAGTACAGTTATGAAAGTGTTCTTGGTAATTCTGAAAGCTAAGTTGAGAAATAATTACACTCTGAGCCTAAAGACAAGGGACAGTTCACCCAAAAATGAAAATTCTGCCATCATTTACTCACCCTCTTTTCATTCCAAACCTGCATGATTAACTTTCTTCTACAAAACACAAAAGAAAATGCTTTGGTTACCACTGACTTCCATTGTATGAACACAGACATTTCTCAAAACATCTTATGTTCCAAAAAAGAAAAATGTATACAGGTTTGGAACGACATTGGGGTGAGTAAATGACGACAGCATTTTTGCCATTTTTGTTAACTTTGCCATAAAACAAAAGAGACAACTCAAACTCTTAAACTTAAAAGCCCCCCCCAAAAAAGAGTTATAAAAGTAGTTTATAAAACTTGTTTTAGAAAGCCTTTAATCATTCTGAATCCTTGAAAAAGTGGTCATATTGGAAGGAATATCAGAGTTGTCAGAAAGTGGGACAATTATTGGCAGATATGTTTTCAGATTTTTCAAATATAATTTGGATTCTTTTCATTTGGCTCTTGCTAATAGAATACACACAATGGATTTCACATACTCACACCTACTCACAGGACTTATATTCACATCTCTTTAAATTCCTCTGTCCTTATTGGCTTAACTGAGAGAGAGTTTAGTGAAGCAAGAAGATGAAGAATCAGGCAGGAAAGTATGAGAGATTCGGTCTCTCTGCAGAGGGAAAAGACGTCTGTGACCCCTGAACACAGAGTCTGTGATGGGCTCATTATCACACAGAGAGCAGGAACGAATAAAATGATGTGGCTCCCCTGATCACGTCAAAGGGTCCCACAGAGGGATGAAGTTCAGACTAATGAAGAGTAATGAGCAAGGCCAAGCACCTCACCTGGACCATCGCTTTACCAGGGGGAGGAAATGTCTGCAGCGACATCCCGGCAAGAATCTCATATGACACAGCCTTGATCAGATTAACAGCAATAATGGCTGTACATATTATATCTCTTTCTGACACATACTAATGAGCAAAAACGTTAAAGAGATAGTTCACCCAAAAATAAAAATGGTAATTTACTCTCCTTCATGCTATTCCAAACTTAAACTTCTTGTTACAATGGAGACATTTGGAAGACATTTTTTTCAGGTCTTCTGAAGTCTGAATTTGACATTTTAACTGTTAACTGAAAACTAAAGTTGACATCCATTTTAGCTCTCTTTGGTGTGTTCATTGGAGTTCATGAGAGAAGTGCTTATGTATGATTTGCCGATTCAGATCTTTTCAAAGAATCAGCAGGTCTGGTTAAA
This sequence comes from Sinocyclocheilus grahami, assembly GCF_001515645.1. Classification (NCBI taxonomy): domain Eukaryota; kingdom Metazoa; phylum Chordata; class Actinopteri; order Cypriniformes; family Cyprinidae; genus Sinocyclocheilus; species Sinocyclocheilus grahami. The sequence goes on from NW_015505434.1 coordinate 352,939, forward strand.
GCTGCAGTCCATAACATTTTTTGTTTAAAAATTACCTGAAATCAATATTTAAGCAAGTACATAGCCAGCCAGTGTTTAAAACTAGCGCTTTACTTTAGCCCGATTCACAAAGGTAAGCTTATCATAATGTTTTCTAATTTATGTGGTACGGGTAGGTTTTCACGGGAAATTTGAGCATGGCACTGCGTCATTACGTCACGTAAACAAAGGCGGCGTCCCAGCTAGTAGGCTATCGCATGCAAGGATCCTGCAGGTGGCAGATCATTAGCCTTTTCTCACAGCAGCTAGAATAATTACATTTATAATTTTTGATGGCGGATTATAATCCAGAAAGGATTACGTGTTTATGAAACACATGTGACTGAAATTATTCCAGTTTTAAATGTGCATCTGATTACAGATAGCATTTGTATTTTAAAGAGAACCAGTTCGAAGGAAGAATAATTTGCTTCTTGGGTTAAAATAATTTATATGAAATTCGAATGGTATGACAATTGGATTACTGTACAGAAATTGAAATCTACATGCTAACACACACTAGACACGTAGTCACGCAAATGCTGATGTTGTTAACATTAACAATTTGAGAACAAAGTATAACAATAATAATAATTTGAACGGTTTGATGTGAAATGAGCTAACCGATCTTTAGATGTAAAATCACCATTGGTAGTGCGATTACTTGTAATGCTTTTTTCCTCAGTTGGTCAGAACAAATGTGGCAGACTTGTTACTTGTTCTGATGACAATATCCGGTGAAAATTCTTATTTAGGTGATATATTCCAAGACGTAGGCAAGAATCTGTGATTCCCAAGTACAGTATCCACAACGGTGCGGTGACTGGCAGCCACACATTCACCTCAAAACATTAGATTAATTCACGCTGGAGCCATGCCGGAGCACAACCCACGTAATGAAAATAATTCTGCAATTAACTGCAATTGCAGGTTTCAAACAGAGATGGCGACAAAGAGGCAAAATTTACGGACTGCAGCTTTAACTAAAGCAGTCCGAATGATCCAGTCACAGAGTTTAATAGAGAGAATAGAAGGATTAGAAAGATTAAATACTAACATATCAGTATGTTTCTCACAACTTCAGAAGACCAGTATGACTTACTTTCTTCTGCAGAGCACACAAGATATTTTGAAGAATGTTGGTAACCATTAACATTCACTGTACACTCTCAGAAAAAAAAAAAAAAAAAAAAAAAAAAAAAAAAAAAAAAATCACTGGGAAACAAAATTGAAAAAAAAAAAAA
>NW_015505434.1:354266-362622 GCF_001515645.1 Sinocyclocheilus grahami
AATTTCCCTTTCCCCCCCAAAAAAAAAAAAAAAAAAAAAAAAAAAAGGTACAAAAGCTATCACTGGGGCAGTACCTTTTCAAAAGTTACAAATATATACCATTTATGTACATTTTAGTTACAAATATACTTTAGCATTAAATAAGGTACAAAGGTATACCTTTTAAAAAGGTATAGCCCCAGTGACAGCTTTTGTACCTTTTTTTCCTGAGAGTGTATGGACCAAAAAAAAAAAAAACTCAAGACATTTATCAAAATATGAAGAAGAAGAAAGTAAGACAGTTTTGGAACAACACGAGGTTGAGTAAATGACAGATTTTTTTTTTTTTTCATTTCTGGGTGAACTATCCTTTAAATAATGCATTTAATAAGTGCATGAGTTGAATGGACCACTTTTCCATCAAAATGCCTGACTGACGCTTGGAGGATGACATATCAGAAAGTAAAATGCAATGCTACCATCAGCTTTGCATTTGTTTGACAGTCAAATAAAAAGTCCCCTGGCTACCAAATTAGACGCCAACTTTAGTGTAACTGATATTATCATTAAGAATGCATCACTTGTATTTAACAATAATGCATTGGCTTAAAACAGGATTCAAACTGTTTGGTTACCAGTACCCAGCTTTAAACAACCTTATTAACAAGACAAATAAATAAAAAAAAACAAAAGGTTTTTTCAAAAGACCTTGTCCATAAGCATTTATTTCACAGTTTTGTTGCCAAGCAGCAATAAGCTCCATTACAATACTGTAAACAATTTAATAACGCTTTCTGCACTCTAGCAAACCATGTAAAAATCAAGTGTGTTTTTGTTAATGACCTAAAAACTGCTTGTCTTTATTGAGCCTGCATTGCTCAATATTGATGTATGAAGTAATGCAGTTCCCTCCTCCCGAACGCCACACCCAGCTTGGAAATGTCTACATCCCATTTATTTTAGCACCTCATAATCAAGGCAGCTGACACTGTCATTACTCAATTTAATGTGTCTGTCATCAAAGCAGACTAACCCAAATGCAGCATTGTGAATCTAAGCCCTTGTCATAACAGAGGGAGGAAGTTAAATCAGCAATGTTTGACACATTGATAACAGGTTAATATATAAATCTCTTCATGGGAGTTATTTTCCCCCTTCAGGACTTTAGCAAAAGGATATTTCACACCAATGCTTATAGAGATGAGAGAATAGGATTGTATGCAGTAAATTTGCCCCTAATTCATAACACTTTTAGTGATGTTGAAATTCATTGCACTATTAAACAAATGCACTTCACATGACCTAGATGCAAAATGCACAAACTTTGTCTTGAAAAGATAAATAAGGTTTCAAGGACATCCAAAAACGCTATGGCAGTAAATAAAGCAGGACCTGCATCTGCTAATTAATACTCTTTACCCTTGAAATGATTAGACAAGATCAAGCATGAGAATGCAAAACACTGCAGCAGAATTTAACTCTGAATATGTATAAGCTTCTATATCCACATACATGTGCATCCTCTCATTCTGTGGGTCTGGCTTTATGTCATAATTTTTCAGTCACCTGAATATTTATTCTCTGTTCATTATCCTATAATAAAATGTCAGCATATCACTGAAGCGAGATAAATTACTCGTTGTTCTTTGACCTTGTCACAGTTTAAGCCTCCTCTCTTTTAACTTGGTCATTTTTTCCTCTACAGCAATAAAAGCAAAATTATTCAAATTGGTTTTTGAAGCATGTCTTATTTCATTTCATGGATTTACCATTATTTCAGCACCTGGACCATAAGTGAGAAGCATGAAGCGGTTTGCAATCGGTGTTTCAAATCTAGGCCCATCACACTGAAAAACGAACCTGTCGATATCTGATTATGTGCTGCGAGACGTCGGCAGGCCTACTTTGAAGTTTAAGAGCATTGATTGGGTGTGCTGTAAAACTCGGTTAGGAGATGTATTTTCGATTGGAGACGAACCTGGGAGTTCTTTTCCAGCGGGCTCTGGAGGATCCGCGTGCTGTCCTCTCTCTTATCTATGCACATGCAGACAGTTGCGGCATCGATTCAAACAGCAAGTACTGTATGGGTTTATCCACAGCTTTCATCTCCTGCAGTGGACCCTCGGTTCAAAACTGTTTTGACAGTGACAACATCTAAAGCTGGACTTGACTGAGTGACAGGCATCATTCTGATTTATCCATCTCTCAAAATCATATTTGATTGAGTCGAGGGCAGGATGGTCATGGTCATCAGTCCAGAGTATCCTGGAAAAGAAAATGACATGACGGCTAACTTTAAAATATGAAACTGATCACAACGTTATGATTAAAAGAAATAGCAAAAAGTCTTTTGATCAGGATGCTATATTGGGAAATGGTGTGATGCTAATTTTTGTCTGGATTTATTTACAATTTCATAAAAAAATGCAAGTCATACAGTGACATACAAATACACTTATGATGAGCATGTTTTTAATTTTCTGAACTAAAATATATTTTGGTCTTTTTTTGCAAGTTAAAAAAAAAGTGAAGGTTATAGAACTTAAATCATAATGAAAGCCACATTTAAAAAACAAGAAATTCATGAAGGACAACTAAGTAGTTTGGCATAATGTATTATTGTTTATTAAATATTTTAATAAAACAGTTTCATTGCTTATTTTTGGACTTGATGTATTAATTTATTTAAAAATGCATTAAAAATTCAATCCATGCATACAGTGGATACACATACATACATAATTCCTCTATGATGAGCATGTTTTTAATTTTGGAATTAAAATAAATTTTGATATTTTTGGGGTGCATAATATAAAAACAAAAAGTCAGGGTGAAGAAAAAGCCTCATTAAAAAAAAAATTCTAAGTAGTTTAACAATCTGATTCTGTTATTTTTGTTCTTAATTTTCATAAAAACACTTTACTGCTTATTTTGGTCTTTTTTTGCAAGTTAAAAAAAAAGTGAAGGTTATAGAACTTAAATCATAATGAAAGCCACATTTAAAAAACAAGAAATTCATGAAGGACAACTAAGTAGTTTGGCATAATGTATTATTGTTTATTAAATATTTTAATAAAACAGTTTCATTGCTTATTTTTGGACTTGATGTATTAATTTATTTAAAAATGCATTAAAAATTCAATCCATGCATACAGTGGATACACATACATACATAATTCCTCTATGATGAGCATGTTTTTAATTTTGGAATTAAAATACATTTTGATATTTTTGGGGTGCATAATATAAAAACAAAAAGTCAGGGTGAAGAAAAAGCCTCATTCAAAAAAAAAATTCTAAGTAGTTTAACAATCTGATTCTGTTATTTTTGTTCTTAAAATTTTCATAAAAACACTTTACTGCTTATAAATACTTGAAAAACGTTTGTCCACAAAATCAAAGATGTGGTGCAATCAACACGCACAAACATCCAGAAAAAAACATGTCTATACTTGGGTTGGGTTTAACTTAACGGCTTTTGGGTCATTGCTTATTTTTGGACTTGATGTATTAATTTATTTAAAAATGCATTAAAAATTCAATCCATGCATACAGTGGATACACATACATACATAATTCCTCTATGATGAGCATGTTTTTAATTTTGGAATTAAAATACATTTTGATATTTTTGGGGTGCATAATATAAAAACAAAAAGTCAGGGTGAAGAAAAAGCCTCATTCAAAAAAAAAATTCTAAGTAGTTTAACAATCTGATTCTGTTATTTTTGTTCTTAATTTTCATAAAAACACTTTACTGCTTATAAATACTTGAAAAACGTTTGTCCACAAAATCAAAGATGTGGTGCAATCAACACGCACAAACATCCAGAAAAAAACATGTCTATACTTGGGTTGGGTTTAACTTAACGGCTTGTGGCTTTACAGCTCACCCAGTTTTACAACACTCTCAATATCGTATAGCATCTTATATCTTAAACTATCTTTGAGCATCAACTTCTTGTCCTCGTGTAACCGTGTGTTTTTCCAGCTGAACACCAACATAACACATTTTGCAATTAGCTTGAGGCTTGGCATTTAGCTTACGGCATTGTACACACTACACGGTATCTAATTAAGCCAGTTTGAAATGTCCTCTATAAAACTGTTATGTAAACCATTCTAAAGAATTATGCATCGGGGCTGACAACTTCATGGAGTGGAAGGCCAGTAATCAATGATACATGACGGCAGTTGCACATATAACCGAATAATACACCAATACAAAAGTATGTATATAGGTTTCCAATGCTTTAATCTGCTAAATCAGTGCATGTAGTACTCCACATGCGTATTATACCCCTAAACATAGTTTAACTTTCAATAAATAGCCCAACTGACCCAAACCTCAATTAAGGGACTTGTCAGATTATCATAAGCATGATACATTCCACCTGACCCAAAGTGCCTCGCTGAATTCATTTCTATCTCATTAAAGGCTAATTGTGGGCCCAAATACCGTAAAACAGAAGCATGTGGCCACTGATAAACTCTAAACCATGCTCTTATATACTCAGGGGCTGGAATCAGCCAGAAAATTGAGGTCTTTTAAAGGTTGTGCTGAAGATCATACAGCCCCATGGGTGTGATTAATACTGCATGCTGAGAACCAAGTGAGGCTGCTTAGAAACCCAACCAGTCATAACAGGTAATGATATCTATGTGCTGACAGGAGACTGGGTAGAGAAAAGGGAATATTGTGGACAGGTGACCTTTTCGCTGGCAGGACCTGGCCTAACCTCCACTCCGAAATCGGTCGACAGTAATAAGCCAGTATAGGAGACCATAAAACGATGCCATTTCGAAGGACAGCTGAAATCCAAAGGAGCATTCAGGCAGGTTTCATTGTTCCTCTATTCAATCACAATGAGTTTCCAAGGCAAACTGTGGTTTGGGTGCTCTCTCTGCCAAATAACACCTGGCCACATTGATTTCATTTAACCTACCATCTACACTTAAATAAAGCATACAAGTGCACTCCATGGTGGTTTAAGACAACAGAGTGTGCGAGTATCATCATCCTAGCCGAGCACAAAGAACGGCATTCAATAACACTTTCCCAGACTGGTTCATAACCATGTTAATTGAGGGCACAGACCGAACATTTATTACAAGGTGTACAGCGGTGGCACAGTTATTAACTCGCAGTATGGGCAGAGCCAACAGTGGCAGAGCTGCAGACCATAGCTCTACAGTTTAATGTATTTAAGGCACCTCAGGTGGAGGCCTCTTTCCTTTGATGAGGATGTTTACTTTTAATATCTTCTTTACTGGCAAGCTGCAGGGCATTATTAAAGCAATTTTCTGACTTCAGAGAGCCAATTACATCGACTATTTAGGGTAAACAATACCCCTGGTATGGCACCTTCTCAATGGAATAGTGGGCAAATACTTCTTATAGAGGTAATGAAATTACAGAAATATTTAAACAGCGTTGTTATTTTTAAGTCTCTAGTTCTTGAGAGTATATAAATAATCCAGTAATGCTGACTTGTCTGCAATATGTCTGAAAACTCGCCAATTATTTTTGTTGCTTAAATTAAGAACACACAATGCCTGAATGACTGAGGAAACGGTAAATTAAGCCATTCAACTGGCAGGATTTTTCACAGCTTTTCCTATTTTAGCATTTTTATACCATGGCAGCGATGAAGAGCATAGAGGCTCTCTTTATTTCACAGGTCAGTGACATGTTAGAGTGTCCACCATAAAAAAGGGGGGAAAATCTATCTTACAAATGTGTTAAGTTGCACTCTCTGCATTCATGTTAGCTTCAGTGTTGTAATTAAGTAAAAAGTGATTTTCCTTGCACTTTGCATAAAAAGCTTTTTAAAACATATGTCATACATATTATAGATAAAAGTTATTTTTTAACCAATCATGTACAGCATACAGTTTGACAAGGTATTTTTCAAATAATACTAAGCAGTGAAACAGTTTTATTCTATGCCAAAATACTCAAAAGGGTTTTCTTTTAAGGATTTTTACTTTTAATGACCCTGAATTTTTTTTAATGCACTCAAGAAATACCAAAATACCACTTTTTATGCACTCAAGCAATATCAAAACTGTAATTCAAAAATTTGAAAAATGCCCACCATAAAAGAAGTGTTTTCACTTTTTTTGGGGGGGGGATATATTGACTAGGGGAAAAATGAGCTTCACATCACTGACCTTCACACTGCCATGACATACTACATCTGTGTTAATTACACAAACTCTACCATGCATATAACACATATAACTCATGAAAAAGTGAAAAAGTGTGCATTTTACACTGCAGTTAATTTGTCATCAAATTAAACTGTAATTGCTTTCTCTTTCTCAATCAGTTGCACTCCGTTGTGCAATCATGCAGATATTATACACTTTCCAGCTTAGACGGATGATAAATCATATTTTTTCGTTGCCTTCAAATTTTCCAATATTTATTTTCTCCTCCAGTTAAATTGCCCTTAGATGAGCTTACTGTTCTCTGTCATATCAGATATGTTCTCATAAGCTACTTGATGGATATGCAGGCCTGGTCTAATTACAATGTGGGGGAGCCTGCACCAGGTTAGGTAGAAGGACTAAGCCATTTTACCAGGTATTTTTAGAAGCACAGGTTTCCAATAAGATATGCATTAGCTTGAGAACAGATGAGGGCTGTTTTGAACAGATGGTGCTCTCATTAGAAAACCTATTGAGTTCCAAAGGCTAAAACGGCACAGCATCGCAGCAGACAAAGTCTCTGGCTCCTGGGGGGTGGGGGGGGAGCAAGCCACCTGTAGATATAACAGGCTGAACCTGAATTAGCGCAGATACACAGGCTTTGGTCTCTGCGGGTAAAAGGCAGGTGCTGAAATCAGTTTAGGAGGTGAATGTTAATATTTTCATCAAAAACATTCATGGATTTACATTGCTTATATTAGGATAAATACGATGCTGATTTGAACAAATTTTCTCAGCACCATCATCATCATTCTGAATGGATTGCATGGTTTGGAGTGTGATGCCAATAATCATGTGGTTGTGTTTGCCTGCCGCCCAATTTAGGATGAGATGATTTCTCAGCTATATTCTATCAAAATGGAGGTATGAAAAGCAGTCGAGTGTAGAAATATTAAATTCCTGGATGACAGAACTGTAGGCTTTCAATCTGAGGCAACTGGGGTTCAATTGGTTATATTACAGGTTGAACATTGTTCCGCCCTGATTGTTCTATTTCGTGTTTTTATGTCCCATAAACATGAGGAATGGGTCTGACAGATTTACTGCTGTCTCAACAGGCAGTTTTGACCCACTACTCAACCTTAGTGTCTGGGACTTGGGAGACCGATGGCTCTTGTATTTATAGCCCCTCTTCTCAGAGAACGTGTAGATTTACAGCATTAAAATGTACTGCGTGAGGTCACATTTGTCATGGGTGAAACATATCCGCCGTAAAGTTGGTTAACAATGCAGCTGGCAGTGATAGTGCTTACTGGATTATGAGAAAATAAGATATCAACAATCTATTGCATTTTCATTTAATCATGTGTGGGTCCCTAGGACTTTTAGAAGGTAAACTCTCTCGTTTCACAAGGTTTATCAAAAGACAAGCTCATCTCTCTTCAGGCTGCCGCGTGTCTTCTTTTCTGTGATTTAAGGCATCAAACAAACTTATAAAGCCCATTCTAATTAACTTTCCTGTTAAAATGTGGACGATGGTGGAAAAACATCTGGCAAGTTCAACAGTACCTGACAATACTGATTACTGACAGATAGGAAAACAGCTTTAGTTTTTTTTAATGGATTCTTTGGGCCTATTTAAATCTGATTGAATGCACAGTTATGCGTGGCCACATTAATTTGCCTTCGTAAAAATAGATACATTTTGGCAAAATATAACAAATTTCACTTATGACAATGCTACACTCTAAAAAATGCTGGGTTGTTTCAACCCAATGTTGGGTCAAATATGGACTAACCCAACTGCTGGGTTAAAAAGCTAATTTAAAAATGTAACAAATTTAACCTAACAGTTGGGTTAGTCCATATTTGACCCAACATTGGGTTGAAAAAACCCAGCATTTTTTGGAGTGTAATGCACTAGTCTCAAAGATCTATGTACATACTACATACAGAGTATGCACTGTTTTCAATGTAACAGAGATAGTTTACCCAAAAGTGTAAATTCTGTCATTATTTACTCACTCTCATGTCATCCTATTTGTATGCATGTTCTGTTGAACACAAAAGATTGTTTTGAAGATAGTCTCAGTGGGTTTTTTTTTTGTCTATACAATGAAAGTCAGCAGGGTTCAATGCTGTTTACACCCGGTCTTTCTTCAAAATATCTTTGAAGAACTATGTCATATATATATATATATATATATATATATATATATATATA
>NW_015505434.1:362649-370118 GCF_001515645.1 Sinocyclocheilus grahami
ACACACACACACATATATATACACACACACACACACACACACACAGTGGCATTCGAAAGTTTGGGAACCCCTTGCAGAATCTTTGAAAATGTGAATCATTTTAACAAAATAAGAGAGATCATACAAAATGTTATTATTTATTTAGTACTGTCCCGAGTAAGATATTTTGCATAAAAGATATTTACATTTAGTCCACAAGAAAAAAAATTGCTGAAATTATTAAAATAACCCCATTCAAAAGTTTGGGAAGCCTTGGTTCTTAATACTGTGTGTGGTTACCTGGATGATCTATGACTGTTTTTTTGTTTGTGTGATGGTTGTTCACGAGTCCCTTGTTTGTTCTGAACAGTTAAACTGAGCACTGTTCTTCAGAAAAATCCTCCAGCTCCCGCAGATTCTTCAGTTTTCCAGCATCTTTTGCATATTTGAACCCTTTCCAGCAGTGACTGTGATTTTGAGATCCATCTATTCACACGGAGGACAATTGAGGGATTTAAACAACTATTAAATGCACAACTATTCAAACACAATAGGTTTTAATGGAAACCTGTAGTGTTTATTATAAATAATTTATCCGTGCACTTCATTTTTTTTTTTAATTCATGTGCTCTCGTAATTTTTAATCAAAAATATTAACCTCACCCTCAAAACGACTCATCTTCTCTTACGGTCACGAGCTATGGCGCAATGGCGGAGCTAGTGACGTGAGGAGTAAACGCTGGGATAAACAACAGGGGGAAAGCTGAAGCTGATGCTTCACTTAAATAGAAATCAATGCATTGACCAGTGGGGGAGTATACTAGCCTTAAAAATTGAAAGGATATTAGGATATTACCACAACATTACTCTTAGGACATCGCAAACTATTTTTTTATGAATATGACTTAACCTGATGGAGGACGCGCTCAGTCATTCAGGCAGTCTCTCTCTCTTGCGCGCGCGCACTGTTAGACATGTTTTGTGCCTTTGATCGTCCTCATCGTCATCTTCCTCAATAAATAAAAAAATTGTTCATGCTAGGGTGTCGGGCGGTGAATCCAGTGGAGAGAAATCCCCCCACAACTAACTGCAAACTGGCATTCAGATCTGCCTCCATTTTGTTAGCAACGCCCCAACTTCCAATGATCCAATCAATTCCCGAAGGACGAAATCAAGTCCCGACCTCTCATTTCAGATGCAGTTTCACTCGGATAAACGTCACAATAGAGAAAAAAATGACAATCACTATGTCCATTTAATGCCAACTTTAATGCATCATGTTTCCTTCTGGCACATAAGTGAATGTTTGAACCTTTTTTAATAGTTGTATTTGAGTCTCTCAATTGTCCTCAGTGTGAAAAGATGGATCTCAAAATCCTACAGTCACTGCTGGAAAGGGTGCAAATATGCAAAAGATGCTGGAAAACTGAAGAATCTGCATGCATCATTTGCATTCAACTGTTTGTGTATGTATGTATATTATATATATATATATATATATATATTATATAAAATATATATATTAAAAATGCAATTTTTTTAATAAACACCATATATGTATATCTGCACAAGATCTCTCCTCATTTGTTAGATGGTTTCACACCTCTAGAGAAGCAGTGATGGAGAGAGGATGCTCTACTGATTTTGTCTGTGCATCTGTTTGGGTTACAAATTGTCTTTAATTTTCATGTTTGTGCAGCTCTCATATGGATGAGTCTCTCCATCATCTTAATTTATTAAGATTCAGCACTAGTGTTTATCCTCTGGCACATGGATTAGAAATGTAATTACCAATTAGAAGTGACATTCTTGTCATTTCGGTCCAAAATGAACAATCTCATGTTTTCCAACAGGCTTTCGCTCAAACTCTGTTAGACAAGGCAACAGCAATAAGTGACATGCTTTTCTTGCCATAACTAACCCAATTTTCAAAGTATTAACCACATGCATAATAATGAAACAGTACATACAATAACAATGTGTGATACATTTTGCTATTTATTTGTGGAATTTTACAAATAAGTTCTCTGCACACACATGACAAATTACTATCTATTCCTTTGCTATTTAAAAAAAAGGTGATAATTAATTAAAAAAAAATAATAATTTATTCGCCTGAAAACTGCTCTCCTACTCTTAAGATCCTTGACTAGATCTACTGGCCTATTTCTTGTTCTTCTTTGTAACACTCGCCAAAGGGGATGGCATTCTAGGTGAGGATCACAACCCCTCTGACAAATTCACCTGTCTAGATGCCTGTAAGGTCAAATCCTGAAGTGCTGATATAACCCAGCTCAGTCGAGTGAAGTCAATTCGTAAGGTTAATAAACAGATTCTTACCTCGCCAAGTGCCTGTGAGGTAGCTTATTTTGGACCCCAAATACATCATCCACCTGCCAGCCAAACAGTAGAAAGACTGGCCTTAAGAATGTTCACAACCCTAAACACTATAAGCAAAGATTCATGGACCACAACAGAGAAAGCCAAGACTCATAATTTCCTGCAGCTCCGGAGTGATTAGTTACATGGCATTTACAGCTCAAATGTTTGGACCCCAAAGCGATTTCACTGACTGAGACAACTTATGGCTAGACAGCTCATAGTCTGATTAAAAATGATAAATAGTCTTAAGGGCTGTTCACAACCAAGAATGTAATCATAACCATAACTATAAAGTTTAAGCAATCCTTCTAATTCTATGAAAACAGCAAAGTCCACACCACAACTGTAATGATAAGGACTCAGAGGAGCAATATCATTGAAATCACAGTCAGAATGATTATTCCAGCCGATGAACCAAAACGTTGACAACCAAGAATCACTTGACTTGAGAATTGAACGTAACAGGCGACATAACTGCAGTGTGCGCTTATAACAAACAAAAGTATTGTGCACTGGTGTGGACACTAATGTCATTATTGTTACAGTGCTTTCAACACCATTACTGTAGCTTTGCTGCTAATATTATTATTCCAGAAATGAACATGCTTTCAAAGACATTAAAACTTCTCCACTAACACTTATTTTTCTTACAGCATGAGGTTTTTATGTTGAACATTTTAGCTAACAAGCTAAGCATTTTACACAAGTTGAATCTGATGTACGAAAATCAAACAGTGTTTCATAAGGCATTATTTTTTGGCCAAAGAATACTTTCAGCAATTAGAACCACGCTGTAAAGTGCACAATAATGACAGTAGAGCTGACTAGCATTCAGATCCCAGATGTTGTACAGCTTGAAGCCAGTTGGAACAGCAAGGCGCTCGAGAAACTGAAAACTCTTCCCCCCCCCAAAAAAAGCGAGAGACGGCTAATGAAGAGAAGCTGAGCAAAGTGTTTTTAAAATGCATTTGGAAATGCTGTACAACTCATGTCCACATTGAATGGCTAATTAGAATTTCTCAGAGAATATTAAAATCAATTGCAATTTGGTCAAGACCACTGTCTGTAATTGTTATACACACGCATCTAAGCAAAGCCTGTCAAAGAGCTACCCTGTGCTCTCTATGAAGCAGAATGATTTCAAAAAGAAGCTGAAAAGTATTTTAGTTTCTAGACTGAGAGATGCAGTGGTTTTCCTGTCAGGTCTTGTATATACAATTTACTGTATTTAAAAAATTTGATTATCACTTCTTATGAGCAAGAAAGAGCTTAGCCGATGACCAATATATGCCTAAGAATTCTAGCTTTTATAATTATATTATAATAAAACCTGGAAAGAAACCGGTCTTATGAACAAGACTCTTAAACATTCTCAGATATTGGATATTATTTGAGAGAGTGAGTGAGAGAGTGTGAGAGAAAACACAAAAAAGGAACACCGACATCTGGAGTTTTTAATTTCATGAGGATGATCCTGTAAATGAGTCCTGCCCAAATGAATAGAGTCATAAAAAGAAATAAAGTTTAAAAGCCCTGGAATTAATCAAGTTACAGACACGCTGTGACCATCAGGAATGTTTCAGAAATTGAATAATGTGAGCTACTGTAGGTGTGTGTGTGAGATATAATAACAGTGGCTGGCTCTATACTCTCCTGTAATTTCAGCAGATGTTTAATCTCTCTCCAGAGGAGGTGGATGTTGCTCATGCTGAACAGCATCAGATCTGGAGTCCCTCTCCCTACAGGGCGCCGGAGGTTAATGTAAAAATCAAACTCAGCAGCATGTGAAGTTTGGAGCACCACTGCACCTCACACCACCCTTCAAATCCTATACATATGCTCTGTTCCAAAATTTAGTTGCACTTCAAGGAGTTAACACCAAGTATGTTCGGAAAAAGTAGGTATATTTCTAATTATGCCGATACCTAACTTCAGCCAAATTCTAAAACGCACTTAATGTTCCCAAAAGAACCGGTACTTTTAAGAAGTCGATATTCAAATTTGAAAAATGTAGCAATACCAGCCTTTTGTGCAGTACATATATAGGACCGAGTACAGACTTAATTTGGTACCAACTTATAGGTTCTCATGCATATTTGTTTGAGCACTCAGTGAAGAGCTTTAAAGGTTGAGCATTGTAGCCAATCACTGATAAGTCTGTTGAGAGCATAAATGTAATGGCCAGTTAGGCTAGCTTGTCAGAACTACTTAACACTGCTCAAAACACAAAAGTTTTTGTTAGTGCAAGCTTGCTGACGAAGATCTGGACAATCGCGAATAAAGTGTGTATAAAAGAGAATGGAAATAAGAGATTGCTGGCAGATTCAGAGATTATAAAGGAAGCATTCTTTACTTTCTTTCTATAACCCATTCACAATTTAAATAAATGTTTTATTTTAAAGCTATTAAGTACCCACTGCAAAGTTCCGGGAGTTACAACCATAATTAAATGCACAACTAAATCAGCAATTGCGATGACAACCATAGCAATGGATAAGACAAAAAAAAACTGATGTCAAAATGTTGCTCTTCTGCATGTACTATAATTACAAACATTTTAAAGCAATTTTTACTTAAATAAAAATATCTGAAGGATATATATACTAATGACTATTTGAAAATAAATATATTAATGCTAATGTTTTGATTTATTTACATAGTTAAATAGTTCCAACAGCTTTTGTAATGGCACCATTTGGTACAGAGAACCGTGAAAACTTACTGCCACTGTTACCAACCACTTACGTTTTGGTATCTTTACACACTACACACACTAGAAACTGTAAAGTGTTATAAACAGTCCACTAATATGTTCCATTTTTCTCCTCTACTTTATATCCTCACATTTGAAGCAAAATAGTGCCAGAGGATACAACTCCAAGCTTTTATCAGATCTTTTCATCGTCTTTTGTATCTCATTCCTCCCTCTGGATATAAGAAACACAACATGGTTGTGTCTTCAATTAAGGAAGGAGCACTGATAACCAACACCGTGCTGAGGCTTGCAAAGCGCTGCTCTGCTGAAAGCTAGCAAAAATCCTCAAAAGACATCGAACCTGGAAGGGAGACATGCAACACGCACCACTGATGAATAATGTGATTACAACGGCACAAAACATCCCTCCCAGAAAAAATAAATAAATCTAATCGAGCGGTTTGTGCACATACTTGTGCAGAGAAGAATGGCCCATTTACTAGAACATACACTGGCCAGAGGTTATCTCCTCAGTATACCAAACCAAGTAAGTCTTCTCTAGAAAATTTATATTATGAATGTGATCTTCCCAAACCAAGATACACACAAAAACCGAGAGACCACTTTAAAGTGCTATTCATGGTTACATGCAGCTTAAGGGCTATCTATAAACTGTATATAATTTATCTTTCCGATAAGGACCACTTATGGTTTTACCATCTTATTTTTTTTTTCACCATTTTCCAACTACATTAAGTTAAAGCACCACTGAAGTCATTGGTTGAAGCCTCCACACCACATTCCCTGACCATTGTGACTGCT
Organism: Sinocyclocheilus grahami; assembly: GCF_001515645.1. NCBI lineage: Eukaryota > Metazoa > Chordata > Actinopteri > Cypriniformes > Cyprinidae > Sinocyclocheilus > Sinocyclocheilus grahami. The sequence continues at coordinate 368,528 of NW_015505434.1, forward strand.
AGACTAGAGTACCTGAAGCTAAATTAAATGCTCTTCATGGAATCACAAAATGGCTAATAATTGTCCTCTTTCTCCTCATAACCCCTATACAAATTCCATATTACAGCACAAAAGAAATCAATGCAAGGTGGGAACATTTGATGACGACGACGTTCTTTAATGGTCTCACTTGAGTAAGGTAGTAATTTACTTTTCCTGCCAGAGAGAAATGTAAGTCAGCAGGTGGCCTGCTGGCTAAAGGGGTTTTATTGATCCTTTGGAATTTACAGTGCGTTAATAATGTTAAGACTTTCAGTATGCATCACATGCCCAAAGCCTCTGAAAACAAATGGCTTTGATTATGCTTTTTAAACATTACATTATGTTGTGTGAAGGAGCTTGTTAACCTAACGTTAACAAAACCCTTTGATTGTGTGATTAAATGTGCATTTTGATCTTCATTAATGCATCTCTCATAGTCAATGATTTGCTGTTGTAATTTACAGTTTAACCACTGAATACTGAGACACTTTGTTTATTGTTAATTAAATAAGATATGCATTCGTGTAATATTGCTTGGTCCCTTACTGCCTGGAATTTAAGGTCAACTCATGTACAGACTTCAATACACATTCCATGATCCTACAATGTACACTGCAATAAGTTAGTAGAACTAAATATATTTGAGACAAGAAAAGCAAACAACATTTAAAGAGACAAGTTCAGTATACACGCATATATTGGCCAATAACCGCATGGCACCAATATGTTGTGTATCTGTAATTCTCTCATTTAAAATGATGCACAGACTCATGTTCCATGTTCACATTCACTTTATTTTAATGTAATATTCTAATATTGATACTCAGATTAAACTATAAAGTGTCCTTATTGCAAAAATTTTCTTTAACAAGCACATCACTGGTTCATCAGCCATGTACTACTCGCTGCTCTGATGCCACTGATTAACAACCGGTATTAACAAAAAAAAATGTTTTTTTAAATGACGACCCAATTATTAATTTTGTGAATGAGTATTAATTGAGTCATGTTTGACAGTAAGTGGTCAAGCAATTAAACCAAATTGCCTTCCATAATTATGCCAGAATAAAAAAAATAAATCTATATAGTGTCTTTTCTCCATTTACATCCTTTGTAATCAGTGTACCCAAGCTACCTCAAACATGACTCCAAAAGCAGCAATTGTGAAGCATTAATACTAAACAATAACACGTGGGTGTTCTGGAAAGATCAAGAAGTGTTTTTGAATGCAATCCATGTTCTGCTACTATTTTAAAGGGCTATCAGTGTGTCCTGTGTGGGTGTTCCATTTGAGTAATTAGGAACATAGGAAAATGTTGCTTTCTTGTACAGTAACCATGAACTACATCTCTAAATATCATTGTTACAACACTGTGCATCGTTAAACAATGTAGATCATAGGCTACGTATTTATTACAGAAAACAGTGTCATGTACAGTAGGAATAAATCTACCACTCCCAATCCTTGTGTTATGTTAGATTTTATGGTCAAATTTTACTTCTCTTCTTGCCCTTTCCTCTGATTTTTTTTTAGGCATATGCTCTATTTAAATAAAACATGTCTGATTAA
>NW_015505434.1:371870-373388 GCF_001515645.1 Sinocyclocheilus grahami
AGGCCACAAGAGGGCACATCGAGCAAAATATTATTCATGTTTCTTCAAAGCATAATAAAATAACACTACTATCTTTGCATAATGTTTAAAATAATGCTTATAAACCATATATAATTAATAAAGTTGCTTAATTATATGTTAATCACAAAAAGTACTTTCTTCATTTAAAAACTTGATGCAGTGGGATGGGGAAAACCGCCATAAAGTCTTGAAACATGTTTTTTTTAAAGTTGAACTTACATTAATTTTACATAGCTTTCTAAACATACGGCTCTCTTGTGCAAGACGCGAGTGCAACTGTGATAGATGTCCCTCTAGAAAATGTGATACATATGCATTCTGGATGAATGGCTTGGTTTCGTTCTTGATGTAAACAACGTCTTCCCCGCATTGATTGTTCTCTTTTTCTGCAATATTTTGAATGAACAACATAGCAGTGCCACATCTAATGGGTTCAACTGGATAGGCTAACAAAAGCATTAAAATGCAATGACACTTACATCGTCGCATTTCGTGCACCACTGATAAGGCTGCCTGACGCACACCTAAAACGTTTTTGCATTCAAATGTGGATTTTTATTCAAAATTCTAAAAAATAATTGACAGCCCTATTTTAATCCATAAAGGATTAGGTGTTTATGAAACATGTGAATGAAATTAAATTCCAGTTATAAATGTGCTTCTGATTACAGATAGCCTGGGATTACAAAGATTTGTATTTTAAAGAAAATCAGTTTCTGAAAAGGGAGCATAATTTGCTTTTTGGGTTCAAATAATTTCTTAATATGAAATTCAAAGAGTGTGACAATTAGATTAGACTGCAGAAATTGAAATCTACACGCTAATACACACTATACCAGCGGTGGCGAACTCCGGTCTTGGAGAGCCGCAGCCCTGCAGAGTACAGCTCCAACCCTAATTAAAACTCACCTGCCTGTAGCTTTCTAGTAACCCTTCAGACCTTGATTAGCTTGTTCAGGTGTGTTTGATTAGGGTTGAAGCAAAACTCTGCAGGGCTGCGGCTCTCCAGGACCGACGTTCGCCACCCCTGCACTATACTAATAGTCACCGATGCTGATGTTGTTAACATTAATCATTTGAGAATAAAGTATAACAATAATAATAATAATTTGAACGGTTTAATGTGATATGAGCTAACAGATCTTTAGATTTAAATCACCATTGGTAGCGAGATTTATGGTAATGTTTTTTTCCTCAGTTGGTCAGAACAAACGTGGCAGACTTGTTACTTGTTCAGATGGCAATATACGGTGAAAATTCTTATTTGGGTCATGCTCCAAGACGTAGGCTAGAATCTGCGAAGTACAGTAAATATCCACAACGGTGTGGTGACTGACTGCCACACATACTCCTCAAAACATTAGATTCATCCGTGCTGGAGCCGTAGTGACTCACAACCCACGCAAGCTAGATAATTCCACACACAGCTGCAATTCCAGGTTTTCAAACAGAGATGGCGACAAAGCAAAACTTACGGACTGCAGCTTTAAAGGAGTT
>NW_015505434.1:373435-375221 GCF_001515645.1 Sinocyclocheilus grahami
AAAACCCATTATAAACTAGGCATTTGTTGCATCCAGTGGGGACAATTTCGCGACCGCGTAAAAATAAAACCATGTTTGCATTTGTGATCGGAGAAATGACAAACAACAAGGGCTACTCTACACTGCTCAAAACTCGCGTTTGAATCATCAGTGATTTCTTTAATATATATAAAAAAAACAAAAAAAAAAACAAAGCACTTCCAGTCTGTGAGTCAGAACAGCCGGCATTGTAGTCTACTCTACCAGGATCAGTATACAGTCCCCCATAAAATGTGCTGCACACATCTGAATATTTGGGTTGAACTGTTCTGGAACAGTGTTGTAAATACAACTTAACCACTGATTTCTAGTCGTGTCCTCTTTTGGAAGGCCAAACAAAGTATTTCGCTTTCACAATGATTAACGTAAATGAATCCCCTTGTCACATGAGCCATGAATATGCCTGTAACCATAGTGACAGAGAGTGACAAAAAAAAAGGGAATATCAAATATGGCGACTTCCATAACACCAGGAAGTCTGATCACATATGATTCAACATTATTTAATTACGAAGTCTGACTGAGGCACAGATTTATCTGTCAAATTGGATAATTAACTGACAGTAACATCAAATAAGTGTCGAGTATAACATTTAGGTCATGCACAAACCGCAAAACTGATGTGAGCACTTCCATGGAAGACAGCAACGGGACTGAATACCTTCAGATGAGCTCATAATTCCATGATTTTAATTGACCAGACCCCTACATGAAAGATGCACAATAATACACACCAGACAAGAGAGTTCCTTTCAAGCCTCATTCTGGAACAAAGAACCGATTACCAAAAAGAGACAGGAGGGCGAAAATTGTTTTGTTACTGTACCAGGTAGAGTACAATCGCACTATTTAAGTTAAAGATATTAACACCTACATAATTTCTGCAATGCAACCCTCTACGGACACCTTGGCAATTGAATCACCATTGGCTAGTAAATTTTTTTGTTTATTCGCCAGACTGATATATGTATATAATAAATGTTTGTAAAATGGCACAGTTTTTTTTTTAAATATCTGAAAGTGCACTCTTAACATCAGTCAGTAAGCATTATAATATGATAATAAATTATTATTTAATGATAGAGCTTTAGTAATTAGAATTAAAACTTGATAATGTTTGAATGCATAGTAATTTTATCTGGGCTGGTGGTGGTGCTTTTTTGGTCATTCAGTGTTTCTGTAAAAAAAAAAAAAAAATTGGGAAAAACTAAAAAAAAATACAGATAAGAATGATACGAATTCTACAAATAAGAACAATATAAAACGCACTAAGGATTAATGAGCTGCTGGATTCATGAATATTAATCAGGTTGTGTGCGTTCGCTCGAACTGATTTGCTGAAATCAAAACCGGGACGATAATAGGTGAAAGTCAGCTACTGAGATTGCTATTTGCGCATTAGTTCCGCCCACTACCAGGAAACCCGGCAGTTCTTAAAAGCTGAATAATTCCAAAGGAATGCCTTATTTTGACAAGAAAATACAACAAAAAATATCGTTTACATGTAGCCCATCAATTCTCTCTCCCTGTGTGTGAGAGACAAACAACGGCGATCGTGCGCCTTCACACTAGAGTTTACGGTACGTCAAATGCAGGTGTGCTGCTCATCCATTGAGATGAACTGAAAAATAACAGATCGCTTGATGGAGAGTGAAACTCAGACAGAGTGTTCGGCGAGTGAAAATATATCGGTGCTAAACTTACTTAGTGTAACGGGGCTGACGAGACGTGAGACGTGTGGATCCAT
>NW_015505434.1:376777-378336 GCF_001515645.1 Sinocyclocheilus grahami
CCCAGAGTGAAGATTTAGTCGCATATGCGAGGGATTTACTCGCAAGGTAGAGGGTTGCAATGACATGTATATATATTTTTTTATAATATTTACTAAAATAATTCAAAATAATCTGAAGACGTAAAATAAAATAAAAAAAAGCATAAAAATCTGCAAAATAAATAATTCTATTAAATCTGTAAAATAAATAGATATGCTTTTACTGCTAAATATTAGAGATCCACTGGTCAATTGGCTGTAAATCTGAACCTTTTTTTTCCAGCCAATCTCTTTTCCAGACTTGCAATTATTTCCCAAAATGTAAATTGTGTGAAAATATTATTAAGTCTGAAAACGGCGATTAACAGAGGCCAGAGACGCTGAAGACGAACGCAAAGAGGAGAAAATATAGTACCAGGCAGAGCAAGCTCACTGTTTGCGGTGCATGAAATATTGGAAGAAAGTCCTAAATATTGAACTGGGGGTTTATATGACTGCATCTCTGAGGGGAACTGACTGTCTTCAGAAAAGTTTATGATAATTTATTTTCATCTTGCCTCTGTATAAATCATATTAAAGTAGTGTTTAGAAACGCAGTTAGTGCATTAGTGCTTGTTTCTTAAGTCGAACTTGAAAAAAGAAAAATAAAGAAACAGTAAATTGATTCGTATCCATAAAAAAAATAATAAAAATTATATATATATATATTTTTTTTTTCTCATTCATCAATTTTGACATTTGTGCAACGTAAAAAGGTTACTTGCATTACTACATTGTTTTAGTTAAAATCAATGTATTTTACGATTGTATTAATATTTGCACATTTTAAATAGTATAGACTAGAATGTCACAGTGGACCACCCAACAGAATAGGCTTATTACAGTGCACAACAGAATAACCCATTTGTTTAGTAAAAAGTTTATGTAGGTGTCCTGTGGGTAGATCACAAGGCCAAATTTAGCTCCTGTTGGATGGCTCATGGTCGCTGAGTTCGGCTTACAGTTCTCTCTTCCAAATTTCCTTTCAGTCTATTTAGAACAGCAGAGAACGAATGTCACATTCGTTCCCTACAGGTCTGGGGACACAGCACACTGGGGAGAGGTTACTTTGGTCAGCTCTGCGCAAACACACTCACACAGAATGTAATTACATTAACAGAGAACCTGTTATAAAAAGGAATGATGTTTAAAGAGCACAGACCCATCAGAACATCATGTGCTGCTTCTCTAATAAATACATTAGATAGCAAACCAAAACATAGCCAGACAAAAAGGACTGGTGGTTAACTAATGGCCGAGATTGTCCTATTTTTGCCCCCTACCAAATGTATCATTAGCCTCAGAGAAGACAATTGGCATTAGCAGCAAAAAATTAAGTTCAACAATGAGCATTTACAACTCCACACCTACTCTACATGGTAGAAAACATGAGAAAAGGTCATCTGAATTAACCACGGGTGGTGGCTGCCAATGCGTCATTATGCTAAACCCTGCAGCAGATCGGTCTCCATAAGGAGCTCCAGCTCATTGGGGGGAAAAAAAGCTATAGTGACTATCTTCCCTTCAGAAAGTTCTTACTT
>NW_015505434.1:378404-379357 GCF_001515645.1 Sinocyclocheilus grahami
AAAAAAAGCTATAGTGACTATCTTCCCTTCAGAAAGTTCTTACTTTTCCTTCCCTTCAATCCCTGAAGGAAATGAACATCTCATTCCCAAAACTCTTTCAAAGTTATATTACATCAACATGGAGCTGATGTTGATGTGTACCAAAACATTTTTCTTAAAGACTACATGCAAACAAAGTTAAGAGATTTGCAGTTTTCAGTCAATGAGCATTATCTTTTACACCACCACCACCTAAAAAAACAAAAAAACAAACTAGTGTATTCCTATATGTAATCTATAAACATGTAAAATATGAAGTAAAATATTAAATAAAATTAAAATAAATTAATAAAATCCAATATACTGCCCAAACTTCCTGTTACAGTAGTAAATACGTAAGAAAACTGCACTCAAGCGATTTTAAGGGGTCTTTTATCTTGCAGATTACATGCCATGCAATGTCTGCTGTATTCATTCTCAAAGTCACGTTGGGAGCCATGGCTAGTCAATTTTTATTTAATTAGGTACTGTAATTACTCTAATCTAGAATGGCATGCAGGCTGCATGCCTCAGTTACAGTAAAGTGAGTGCGCGATCAATTGTGTCCTTTGTTTGCAGAGTCATGTTGTCTTCCAGGACTGGTGCATTGGATTAACTTTCACCAAAGAAATTAATTTATTAACTGCAAATATTTGATCATATGATTCTGGCATGCGTCCATATGCAATTGTCACTGGCCTCTGTATGTTCTCAGTTCATCCAGCCAAACACCCGCACAACTCCATAGAGGTGGTGATTCACAGTAGCTCACAATAAGAATAAGTATCTGCATAGTAGCCCATATCAAATAAAACAAATCTTATAATGAAGAATATTTGTAGTTCATTAAATTGCACATTTACATCTCAAACATCTAAAATTAGAACATATACAGTGGGTATAGAAAAGAATCACCCCCCCCCCCCCCTTTAAAA
>NW_015505434.1:380582-387484 GCF_001515645.1 Sinocyclocheilus grahami
TTAGAGACATATCCCAACAGACTAAAGGCTGTAATTAAAGCTAAATTTGGTTCAACAAAATCCTGACACAAGGGGGTGATCCTTTTTCCAACTCCGTGATACCATTTTTTTTTTCCCCCTGACATGAGTTATACGTTTCACTTGGATGTTATAAGTTGAACTGAGTAAATACAGCTAGATAAAACAGTGTCCATCTTCATTTCAGGATGCAAAGCAATAAAAATTTAATTATGTTAAAGGGGTGGGGGGTGATTATTTTCCATACTCACTGTATAACTATACATATAAATTGTGATCGCTGCTGTTGAACACAAAGTATCTCAGTATCTTGAGGAATAAGTAATCATATACTTACAAAATGAACAACTTATAGTATTATATCTATAAACTGGGTTGCATCACAACACAGCATAAAAAAAACAGCATAACAATAAAATCAACAGTTTCATCATAATCCCTCAGAAGGAAGTGCCATTCAATCACAATAGTGACATCATGAATAACAATTATGGTTATAAGTGTGCGCTTGCTGACAGAATATTAAATTATTCTTTTTCCCTGATAAATATCAGTTTCTGAGGGTTTTTAAGATATGTTCTCCCAGTTCACCATATCAGTCTTGAAGTGATTAAAAGTCTGTTTTGCTACACTTCCTATTTTAAATTAATCAGGCCCTTTGGGCTTTTGGGTTCCTGAGGATATATTTCCAGCTGCAGAGATGAAGCCAATAGCTCCATCTACAGAAAATCAAGACAAGCTAGCAAGGATTTCTGCATCTTTTTTTCCACATATGTGGAGCCCCAACAATACCAGAAACATTTTGGCTGCATGCAACACTTATCAAAGCGACATAAAAAGCTAGAGTCATTACTGAACATGTTTTCAAGTTATAATTAGGCCACGTCTTCTGCATTTCCTCACATCACTCATTATTCGTTATGGCAAGCGTCCGTAGAGATCCTAGTGAGCGCTGCTATTGTACAAGATTGATAGAAATGAAATTCTTGCGAATTAAAAACGTGTCGCTTTCAAATGCACCTATGGTCCTGCTTCATGTTGTGCGATGCATTCAGCTTGTGGTTCACAGCCAAATCCAGTGACATCGAAGAGATAGAGAGAGAACATCAGACTCTAGAGACTCAATTAGATACTGCATGTCAGACAGATTTCTCTGCGTCTCATCAAAGCACCATTGCTAAATTGTAGCTATTTGTTTCCACGCCTACATGCACCACAGTCTCCACATAATAAAGGCTACAGAAAGCTGCTGGTTTTCTGCTTGGGGTGTTTCAAGGGTTAGAAATAGGATTTTGCTTGGGGAATATGTTATTGATTTCTCCTACTGGTCCAGAGAGGCTGAGCTGAGGACAAGCAGTGATAAGGGTGAAAGTTAACAAGAACCCGAAAGTCTGCTGAAATGCTATAGTGCCTCTCAGCATTTGGGTTAGTTTCATTTAATGCACCTTACCATTATGGATATCAAGATAAAACTCAATGCCAGACACATTTATTATAATGTGCAACTGTAGAGCGTGAAAAAGAGGGGGAGCTAATGTACCGGGTCATTAATACTTGTACTTAAAATCATACATTAATGTACACTGGGTCACAGATTTGGAATATCCTGACTTGCACATCAGGGTCATGAGAAAATCATAAGATTTAAAAGTAAAGTGAACAATTTGTATTGAGCTTGAATACAATTTTTCAAGATCTTAAAGAAAATGTTATGAGTCAGCGATCAATTATCTACAAACAGTGAATATTTCCCATCCAAGACAGCACTTGTGAATGTGAAGCATATGAAATATTGCAGTAGGATATAATAGAAAAGACTGCCCCAACTGACACTGAAGAGCACGTTATGAATGCTTTTTAAATACTTGAGGCAAGCGGTCTAAACGGCCCTCTCACACACTTCCTGTGTGCATGAATATGAATTTTAATCATATACAGTGGGTATAGAAAAGAATCACCCCCCTTTAAAGTAATCACATTTGCTGCTTTGCAGCCTGAAACGAAGACGGACACGGTTTTTGATTTATCCAGTTGCATTTACTCAGTGCAACTTATAACATATCCAAGTGAAAGATATAACACCAACATGTCAGAAAATACATAAAAAAAATAAAAAAACAGAATCACAGAGTTGGAAGAAAGGATCACCCCCTTGTGTCAGTATTTTGTTGAACCACCTTTAGCTTTAATTACAGCCTTTAGTCTGTTGGGATATGTCTCTAATAACTTTGCACATCTAGACTTTGCAATATTTGCCCACTCTTCTTTGCAGAACTGCTCAAGTTCAGTTAAATCTGGGTCTGGGCTAGTGTTAATTTCGTTAACGAAGACTATGACGAAAAATGTTCGTTGACTAGCTTTTTTCACATAACTAAGACAAGAGGACAATATGGTCAATAAAAGATAACTAAGACTAGATCAACATGCAATTTCGTTGACGAAATAAGACGAGACTAAAACGTATTCAAAAAGATAAACTTTACCAAAAACCTATTTTTATTTTCCGTCAAAAAAGGAGACAAAATGTTATTGAAGACTGCTCTACACAGTTCATGAGTGCGGTTGCCAGATATCAAAAGTTCTAATCCCCGAATCAAAGCTTCGCCGTTACATTCATACATTTTCTGGCCGGTGCGTTTTGCTTATTTTAAGCAATCTAACCATGCACACACGCTCACTCCTCATTGTGGAACCGCCGCCGCAGATGATCGGAAAAACTAACAAGCTGGAGTTTAGCGATATAAAAGAAAGCGTCATTCAGCCGGTCAGTGTCATGAGATCTCGACTGTATTGTGATCGCTGAATAAATACACTTACTCAATCGCTGTTGTTTTAATAGAGAAATAGACTACTGCAATTATGGAATTACCAGGAATTTCGCCGTTATAATATTTTTAGTTTGTTTTAGCCGTTTTCATAATGTAGACAGATTGCATTAGTCTTTGGTATTGATTTATATAATAAAAAGCCTATAATAAATCAGTACACTAGATGAGGTAAAATACACCCATGTATGTGTCCACATTCTATTGATTTGGGCTTGCAGGAGAAAGTGCAATACCTGAAATGCAAACGTAAATTTATCAAATGACAACAATCGTTACGATTATAATTGAGGAAAAATATATTTTTATCAGTTTAACCATTATACAGAATGACGAAAATGTGACTAATATGTAGGCCTAATTGACTAAAACAAAAACTGACTAAAATGCTCATACATTTCATTGAATAAACAAAAACAGGACAAGTTTGTCTAAATAAGATAACTAAAATGTACATTTGAGTAAGACTAAATTAAATATGGCCAAAATTAATACTGCTGTACAGTTAATTAATAATCTTATTGCCAAAATGTCAAGTTTTCTTCGACTAAAACTAGACTAAAATGTTGAGACTTTTAGTAGACTAAAACTAAATAGGATAAGGTTGACTAAATATGATAAAAACTAACAAGGACATTTTAGCCCGGGACTAAGACCAAGACTGAAATGAAAATAGCTGACAAAATTAACACTAGTCTGGGCTCTGACTAGGCCATTCAAGGACACTCACCTTTTTCTTCTTCAACCACTGTGTGCTGTGGGTCATTGTCGTGTTGGAAGGTAAACCTTCTTCCCATTGACAGCTTTCTGGCAGAGGGCAGCAGATTTTCCTCAAGAATCTGATGGTATTTTGCCCCTTTGAGATGTTTTTGTATCCATCTCCTGACTTGTGCCTATCCACAACTTTATCCCAGAGATCTTTTGACAGTGCCTTGCCACCCACAGTTGATTGTTTGCATCAGTTGCACTACCAAGGCCTGAAATGCTCCAGGAAAGCTCTTTTCATGCTGAGCTAATAAAAATGACCACAGCTGATCACAGTTGAAAGTCAAATGGCTTTGCGTGCCTTTTTTGAGAAGGTGATTGCCTACACCTGATTGAGTTTACAAGTCATTTTTAGGAGGGGGTGATCCTTTTTCCAACTCGGTTGATTCTGGTTTTTTTTTGTTTTCTGACATGTTGGTGTTATATCTTTCACTTGGATGTTATATACTTAGAGTAAATACAGCTGGATAAAACAAAAACTGTGTCTGATTCATTTCAGGCTGCAAAGCAACAAAATGTGATTATTTTAAGGGGGGGGGGGGGGTGATTCTTTTCTGTACCCACTGTATTAGTGTGTCAGGCTAACTACCTGAAGGATAATTTATATGGAGACAGCTGTCAAAAAAGATCAGATTTAACTGAATTCTGAAGTAGAATGTATAAATTACAAAATAAGTCAATACTATGTAATGACAAAGTTTAAGACTATTTTATCCACACAAAAATCAAATGATGTACTGACCATTGTAATTAAGGCTACATCCACACGAAGCCAGAGTTTTCCCTATCCGATCTTTTTTTCCCCTCTCGTCTCAAGAAATATCTGCGTCCACACGAAACCAACACAAAACGATAAAGGTGCTTCACGATGCCATAGAAGAACATTTTTGTCTAAATGGTTCTATAAAGAACTTTTAAAATCTGAAGAACCTTTCTGTTTCACAAAAGGTTCTTTGTGGTGAAAGAAGGTTCTTCAGATTATAAAAAGATAAGCAAGAGATGGTTCTTTATAGAACCTTTGACTGAATGGTTCTTTGTGGAACTAACTGAATTCTGAAGTAGAATGTATAAATGACAAAATAAGTCAATACTATGTAATGACAAAGTTTAAGACTATTTTATCCACACAAAAATCAAATGATGTACTGACCATTGTAATTAAGGCTACATCCACACGAAGCCAGAGCTTTCCCTATCCGATCTTTTTTTCCCCTCTCGTCTCAAGAAATATCTGCGTCCACACGAAACCAACACAAAACGATAAAGGTGCTTCACGATGCCATAGAAGAACATTTTTGTCTAAATGGTTCTATAAAGAACTTTTAAAATCTGAAGAACCTTTCTGTTTCACAAAAGGTTCTTTGTGGTGAAAGAAGGTTCTTCAGATTATAAAAAGATAAGCAAGAGATGGTTCTTTATAGAACCTTTGACTGAATGGTTCTTTGTGGAACCAAAAATGGTTCTTCTATGGCAGGGGTGGCGAACGTCGGTCCTGGAGAGCCGCAGCCCTGCATAGTTTTGCTACAACCCTAATCAAACACACCTGAACAAGATAATCAAGGTCTGAAGGGTTACTAGAAAGCTACAGGCAGGTGAGTTTTAATTAGGGTTGGAGCTGAACTCTGCAGGGCTGCGGCTCTCCAGGACCGGAGTTCGCCACCGCTGTTCTATGGCATTGCTTGAAGAACCTTTTGAAGCACCTTTATTTTTAAGAGTTATAGTATACATGCCAGACCAGTATGTGGAGCTGTAATTCTGCCACAGAAATACACTAAAAATGGAGAAGAAGACTTGGACTATGCACATAAACCTAGCGCACGGTATACAAACGAACATGGAACAATACATTTATTAATGTGTGTTAATGTTAGTTAATAAAAAGACAATCATTCATCGTTTGTTCATGTTTTTGTTGCTGTTACGTGACGTCTGACTAGGGGCGAGATGTGGGCTGATGTCGTCATCGTTTCAGAAAATATCCGGATTCGCTGTCCACACAAAAACGCAAGGGTGGCGTTTTCAGATTTATCCACTCTGGGACCCGGTTTAAAAAAATATCGGTTTCACTCTCCCAAAACGACGGATCTGTGTGGACTAAACGCCGATTTGATACAAAATTTATGCGTATTCAGCTATACGTGTCTCCGTGTGGATGGGGCCTTAGATATAAAGTAATACAATGGTTTAACTGCAGTATATGTACATACATTATTAGGCAACACAATTATTATTGGCAACTTAAAATTCACAGTTAAACAAGCTACACAACTTAATCTGAGAACAATAACATGACAGACATTATAGGTTTCCTTTTAATTTACTCTATTAATAAATCAGTCACACCACATTACAACACATTTTATGCTTTCGCAGATTAAAAAAATAATAATAATGGGCACGTTTCCCCCACCACGCAACAACCAGTGTCAAACCAACCAACTCTTCTCTTAGAGGTCTGTCACAGTCACTCATTAAGAATAGAAGAGGGGTGGGGGGGAGGGGGGGAGTCTTTATCAGATCTAAGCAAGACGATGATATACATTCAGCTGGCTGGTTGCAATACCTTTCAGAACAAAATAACTGAACAAAAGAGAGAGGATGTACCTCAGCAACTTGTTTTGCATGCATTGTTTCCTCATTATCCACAGGGTCAACATGGCTACAGATCTCATTACAATCTAGTGACAATGTCAGAGACAAACTGTTTTCCACATTTGCTGTGGCACTGTTAACCATGCATTAAATAAACTAAACACCAAAACACTCTATCTAAAAGCCTGCTGGAAAATAAGTCATTCTCGTCAAGACACAACCTCAACGACACACTGTGCTTCTAAAGTCATGTCTATGCGTTTAGTATTGATTTTGCCACTGTGACATGGATCATTCATCGATCTCACCAGCTGGCATGAGGGATGGAGAGGAGTCTGTGTTAATAGAGACTCTGATGTGACTCTCCTCTGAAAATTTAGAGAAAACTTGTGGTTTCCAAGCCCACCCCAGTGGCTCTGCATTGGACTCCTTGCAACAGCTATCAATTAGAGTTGTGTCACACCATCTGAGCAGACGATTGAAGAGCAGTGTGATGTTCTCTCTGAAGGAGAACTAGGGTTCCAGTTGCAGTTCACATACTGAATTATGATATTAATCAGAATTTACATAACTGTAGTACTGACTCAGATTAATTCTGATTGGACTCAAAGGCATTATAAAATGGCTTTAAAAATGACTGCATTAAAAATAATGTGCCAAGCATGACAATAAACTGTATATATATATATATATATATATACA
>NW_015505434.1:390181-407973 GCF_001515645.1 Sinocyclocheilus grahami
GCTTGAAGAACCTTTTGAAGCACCTTTATTTTTAAGAGTTATAGTATACATGCCAGACCAGTATGTGGAGCTGTAATTCTGCCACAGAAATACACTAAAAATGGAGAAGAAGACTTGGACTATGCACATAAACCTAGCGCACGGTATACAAACGAACATGGAACAATACATTTATTAATGTGTGTTAATGTTAGTTAATAAAAAGACAATCATTCATCGTTTGTTCATGTTTTTGTTGCTGTTACGTGACGTCTGACTAGGGGCGAGATGTGGGCTGATGTCGTCATCGTTTCAGAAAATATCCGGATTCGCTGTCCACACAAAAACGCAAGGGTGGCGTTTTCAGATTTATCCACTCTGGGACCCGGTTTAAAAAAATATCGGTTTCACTCTCCCAAAACGACGGATCTGTGTGGACTAAACGCCGATTTGATACAAAATTTATGCGTATTCAGCTATACGTGTCTCCGTGTGGATGGGGCCTTAGATATAAAGTAATACAATGGTTTAACTGCAGTATATGTACATACATTATTAGGCAACACAATTATTATTGGCAACTTAAAATTCACAGTTAAACAAGCTACACAACTTAATCTGAGAACAATAACATGACAGACATTATAGGTTTCCTTTTAATTTACTCTATTAATAAATCAGTCACACCACATTACAACACATTTTATGCTTTCGCAGATTAAAAAAATAATAATAATGGGCACGTTTCCCCCACCACGCAACAACCAGTGTCAAACCAACCAACTCTTCTCTTAGAGGTCTGTCACAGTCACTCATTAAGAATAGAAGAGGGGTGGGGGGGAGGGGGGGAGTCTTTATCAGATCTAAGCAAGACGATGATATACATTCAGCTGGCTGGTTGCAATACCTTTCAGAACAAAATAACTGAACAAAAGAGAGAGGATGTACCTCAGCAACTTGTTTTGCATGCATTGTTTCCTCATTATCCACAGGGTCAACATGGCTACAGATCTCATTACAATCTAGTGACAATGTCAGAGACAAACTGTTTTCCACATTTGCTGTGGCACTGTTAACCATGCATTAAATAAACTAAACACCAAAACACTCTATCTAAAAGCCTGCTGGAAAATAAGTCATTCTCGTCAAGACACAACCTCAACGACACACTGTGCTTCTAAAGTCATGTCTATGCGTTTAGTATTGATTTTGCCACTGTGACATGGATCATTCATCGATCTCACCAGCTGGCATGAGGGATGGAGAGGAGTCTGTGTTAATAGAGACTCTGATGTGACTCTCCTCTGAAAATTTAGAGAAAACTTGTGGTTTCCAAGCCCACCCCAGTGGCTCTGCATTGGACTCCTTGCAACAGCTATCAATTAGAGTTGTGTCACACCATCTGAGCAGACGATTGAAGAGCAGTGTGATGTTCTCTCTGAAGGAGAACTAGGGTTCCAGTTGCAGTTCACATACTGAATTATGATATTAATCAGAATTTACATAACTGTAGTACTGACTCAGATTAATTCTGATTGGACTCAAAGGCATTATAAAATGGCTTTAAAAATGACTGCATTAAAAATAATGTGCCAAGCATGACAATAAACTGTATATATATATATATATATATATACATTTTGTCATTTAGCAGACGCTTTTATCCAAAGTGACTTATAAATGAGGACAATGTAAGCAATCAAAATCAACAAAAGAACAATGATGAAAGTGATATAACAAGTCTCAGTTAGCTTAACACAGTACACGTAGCAAGAGTTTTTTAAATAATATTATAAATAAAAAAAAAACAGATAGAATAGAAAAAGAATAGAGCAAGCTAGTTTTTGAGGTCTTTTTTTGTTTTTGTTCATTGTATAATAAATGAAAAGAAAACATTGAATACAAAAAGATTAGAAAGCAAGTGTTAGTTTTTTTTTTAAGAAAAACAAGCAGCAAATTAATTGAGTGCAAGTCTAAAAGGGACAAGTGTTTTTTTTTTTTTTTTTTAAGAATAGAATTAGAATAGAGAGTGCTGTATGTTGTTGTTCAAAAGTATTAATTCTTACATTTTAACTAATTAAACCCAACATGCATTGTCCATATCTAATGACTAGCATAGCAGAATGGAAGGTCAGTGGTATCAAAAAGGTAGACTCATTGAAGTGTGTGGGAAGGAGCAGACAACTGTCATGTATTGACCATTGTAATTAAGATGTAAAGCAAAATAATGGTTTAACTGCAGTATGCATACACCCACATTTTTAGCCAACACAATTATTATTGGCCACTTAAAATTCACAATCAAACAAGCTACACAACTTAATCTAGAACAATAACGTGACAGACATTATAGGCTCCCTTTTAATTTACTCTATTAATAAATCAGTCACACGTTATGTTTTAACAACACATTTTCCCCCGGTTTCACAGACAAGGCTTAAGCTAGTCCCAGACTAAAATGCATGTTTGAACTACAGTAACTGAAAATATATTGTAAAATAAAGTGTCTCAATTGAAAATATCTTGTTCTGACATATCTTAAAATATGTCAGTGTCATTGTTCTGTGTCAAGATGCACACCTGTAATGTTTTCTTCTAAGGCATTTTTGTAAAAGTTGCTTAAATATCTTAATTTAACTAAGGCCTAGTCCTGGCTTAAGCTAAGCCCCGTTTGTGAAACCGGACCTTTATGTTTCTGCAGATTCAAGTTGTACTTGTTAACATTTTAGAATTTTTAAATTTTAATTGTTTTATTTGGGGAAAAAACGAATTTAACAAATTAAAAAAATAAATAAATGAACAAATAACATAAACATTAACTGAACATTGGTCTTGTATTGTTATAAAACAGGATTACACTGATTTTATGTGTCTGTGGACCTGCCTCCAGTTCCTAAAATAATATTGTATTGACCACAGTTCGTAGTCACGGCAAGAAGGAGGCAGGAACCGGCGAACATTTAAAGAAAACTTTAATAAAATAAACAAACACAAAATGAAAGTAAAGCGGCAGCCCCTCACAGACGACTGCCGCACACAAAACACAAAATAAAATCCAGGCCTGGTCCTCTCTCGTCTTTCACTGTCGTAACTCCTCCTTTTATCCTTCCGGAGCTCCTCCGTGGGACTTGAGACCGGTGAGAGGTGCAGGTGTCGCTCATTATCAATTACTCCACCGGCCTCGCTCCGTTCCCACGGCTCTCGGCCCCACCCCCACTCGTCACAAATATAATATAATATAATATCAACTGCTTGATGGTGTATCACAAAAGGTCATAGACTTCAGTCAGGCTAAAGCCATATTTAATTTGAATGAAAATTAAGCTGTGAGGAATAGAGTACAGTTTAACAAAACATACTGATTGTTCAGCTCACAAAACATCTTTCTAAAAAAAAAAAAAAAAAAGGCACACCTTTCAGTAGACAAAAACTCCATAAATACAGTTTAGAAAATTACATGATATACTACCTTTATACAGTACCATTGTAAAGACTGAGTCCATCCCAGCCTCATTTATTGACTTCAGCATACCGTTCCATCACAGGACACAAGCTCATTACTGTGACAATACAGGGAAATAACATGAAGGTTAAAGCACACACTTTGAAAGTTCACCAATGAATTGCGATGCAAAACTATACAGCATACTGTGTCAACCTATCACAGAGTAAATTAATGTTTTTATAAATTACCTCATTAGGATTATGAACAAGCTTTCTACAATCCACAGAAATCATTTAGGCCTGAACAGGCTATAAGTTATCCTCCTGCTAAATGAAATGCAATTAACATCTGTTTATCAGACTGAATATACAGCCATAAGTTTAGCTGCAATGACTGTGACAAACAATTATCTCTAATTGCAATATATGCGGCAGGGAAGTACAGATTGTGTGAGCATTCAGACAGACAACAATGATAACTCCATTACACTGATACCTATCCTATGTCGCCTATAAAGATGCCCCCAGAAACGTTCAAAATGTTATCAGATACTTTCATTACACCTTTTTTGTGACAGAAAAGTAACAACAATAAAGGATTTCGAAGATGTTCTTGTTTCTTTAGGGAACCGTGTAAACATTATTCGGGCAAACTATGAACCAGAAACTCTCACAGAAACTCTTTAGATAATAGGCTTTACAGTGTCTTATCGTTATTATTTCCACATCTCTAGAGTGAAAAAGCTCAATTTTTGCATCAACAATGAAAATACTAAAATTAAAAGTAAAATGATCTTCAAATGGTCTCTTTGGCTTGATTGGCTACCTTCAATGCTCTGAGAGTGAACTGAACAGTGTAGTTCCACATTATCTCAATTTGGCTTTTTCTCAGTTATAGCTCAAATAATAATAATTAAAAAAAAATGAATACCAAAAATTGCAGGGAGAAGTTTGTTTACCAAACTTGCATGTGACCAGTGTTAGTATTGCTTACATATAACAATATATTAATATACTGTATATAACAATATATTACTATTTTGAATTAGCTTTCATATTTTTAGTTTCATTTTCATTTTAATTATTTTTCAGTCATTTTGTTATTTTCATCTTTATTTATTTACTTTTTTATTCCTTTTTTTTTTAGACACAGCACCTATCTATCAGCCATGCTAACCTACAAAA
Source organism: Sinocyclocheilus grahami (assembly GCF_001515645.1). Taxonomy (NCBI): domain Eukaryota; kingdom Metazoa; phylum Chordata; class Actinopteri; order Cypriniformes; family Cyprinidae; genus Sinocyclocheilus; species Sinocyclocheilus grahami. Next base: position 394,790 of record NW_015505434.1, read on the forward strand.
CGACTGTCTAATTTGAGACCAAGATGTGTCTAAAAACGAGCTAGAGAGGTGAAGGAAAATTCGATGAACAGCTTTGAGTACAACTGCATTTGATTGAATTGAAATTGAATTCCATTAGAAGGACATTTTATCCCAACCTTGAACCTTGTGTGATGCAAAAAAATCAATTTACAAGCTGTGTGTAAGCCAGTTACATAGACCAACTGCAGTAGCCTTGCTTAGATGTGCGGCAACACTCATTATCCTCTTCCTTGGTAAAATTAAACAATGATTCAAAGGGTAGTAAGAACCAAGACGGTTTTGTAGATGGTATTTTAGCAGAAAAGTACACTTGAGTGTGCTGATCTAGTTACATGAATATTTAATGAAGTCGTCTTTGTCAAGTAAAATTAATCTAAATATTCAGAGTTAGAAAGGGCAGGAAGGTTGTAAGCTTAATGTGAAATCAATAAACTGACAATCTCTGCCAAAACAACAAGGTATGACCTGAGGAGATGGGACTACTTCTAATACTGAGGCTTTTCATCTAAGCTATAAATAATTAATAAATCAAAAAACCAGAAAAATAAATAATGAAAAGAAAGAAAAAAAAGTGTACAAAGATAACATACCAAACCAATACAGACACACACACACACACACACACACACAAAACATCAAAAGTACCTTTATGATGTTACATAAAATAACTATGATAATATGCAATAATGACACACAATTTTCCAAATGTATGGCATGGTTGCCCATGAACTCTTGCCTCTGTAATTTACAGCAGCAATTGCTAAATGGACAGGATGATACCAGGAAACTCTCACAAAGAGCTGGATGGGGGATCAAAGGGGGATGTTCAAGTCAGATGCTACTTCAGTCACACATACATACACACACATGTGATTTCTAACTGCATTCCCTAACAGCACATTTCACATGTTCATGCATGATGGCGATTTAAACCTAATTCATTTCAATAAAGATAACTATACATGCTATTCTTGTCATGAGCATCAAGGTGTGGGGGCGCTACGGTGCAAATTCCACTCATGTTTAGTACATGTTAACTCAAAGATTCGTAGAAAAAATATAAACGCTGGACTCTGTGGTCGATTCTGTGTTAAGGTAAGGCATGTTATTCGCAATTATGTGTTGTGGCTGGGTTGTTATAGGTCTGCGTGACTCTCGATGTCTTAGGCCTAATTGAACGGAGGAAGTATGGTATTCTTCTGTAGCCTGACGACAAGTAACTTTAACCGTTGTTCATGTGAACTCAAACAAAGCCTGATGCTTTGTTTATTGACTATTTGTGGGTGGCTGTTTGTTGTTTCACCTATCAATTCGTGTCGATAAAGTATAATAGAGTAAATCCTGTATAGTGATTTATCCTATATAGTGCTTGCATAAAGCAAGTAGTGCATACACTTGTAGCTGTTATGTATCATTGTAAGTCATTGTAAGCCCTCTTTTGAGGCACGCGCAAGCGCACCACGGTTTCAAAGCACTGACACAGCTGTGTATGACCACGATGCGCATATGACCCGAGGTCCATGCTCTCCATGGGACTCAGCCACAACTGCAGCGACCGCATGTGCAGAAGACCCAGGTGGCAATCTGATGAGGCCGACGGCATACGTCCCTCAAGGGAACAGACCGACCTGGTCTTAAATGGTGCAGAGCTGATGAAATGGTCACTATGCGCGCTTGAGAGAGGTGGGCTCGCATCTCCACCAAGTCAAAACACACACCCAGATATGTCCTTAACAGCTTTCGCGAGGACCCTGATGAGCTCCACATGGAAGTCTTGGGGCCTTCAGTGACGGGGCGATCCTGCTCCGACTCTGCCCAGTCCTTTTCTGATGCCGAGATGGACATGGAGTATTCATCTTCTTCAGCGCCGCAATGCGAAGAAATTCATTTACAGTAATCCGCGGAAGTTCTTGAAAGCTGAAAAATCATCTTCTACTCTGTCATTTTGAAAGCTCTTTGTAGGGAACAATGGCTTCCGGCGCAGCACCGGATGTAAATAAACACCCTGAGGAAAACGCATAGTCTATTAACATTGTAACTCTATGAAACAGGTTACTCCCAAGGTTGTGTTTATGTATAAGTGAGGAATAATTTGACATTATAGCCAATCATGATTCTGAAGAAGCATAAAAAAAGAAAAAAGTGAAATAACTATCATATTGATTAAACAGTGCTGTCAGTACCATTGTAACGAATCAGCTCATGTGAAATATGAATAATTAACCATAAGATATGGCTCAATAATCAAACTAAAAAATAAAAAGTAATGGTCAGACATAGCCTACAGGAAAATTGGATTAAAAAAATTCTGTTTCCTGCCAAATATAAAACAGAGGTAGTGTGCAGTTGAACATGGCTGAAAGTAAAAGGGAAATTGAGGCTGTCCTTACTGCTATGGTGGGGGCTAGCCTATTCCATTATACCCCCTTGACTGAAATATCTGTTGAAGCGCATCAGAATAAGGTGCTGAAAGCGTCCATCACCAAGACGGTTGCGTTTTGGGGTGAGTACCAGACTCCCAAGGCTGAAAAGTCTTTCGACCGGTGCACTGGATGGTGTTGGTGCATTATAGCGTAGTGCAATTTTTTTAATTCTTGGAAACTGATGCAGGCTTTCCATTACCGGATCAGAATTGAAATAAGATGTCACCTCTGTTTCCACTGACATAGGTGCATTAGCCATGGCATTGGGCTGTTCATCAAATGAAAAGAAGTCATCCTCACGGGAGGTGACTGCAGCAGGTTGAGGAGCATCAATCATTGGGGTTGCAGGCTCTTCTACTGTTAGGGAGCGGCACTCAGTGGTGAGGAGATACTTGATGTGATCTCTTCTGGTTTCCTCTTTTACCCAGCGCAGTTTAAACTTGGGCAGCGAGACGGTGGCCAGTAGAGCTTCCTTGGAGTCAATTGTTGTGGCAAAGCGAGTTTTAATTGCTCCCACAATTATTTCAGGCAACCCAGTGGTCATTTGTGAAAGGCCATTTTGCATTGCTAAAGTTTTGGCCATTAGAACTTCAAGTGTTGGTTGAAGTGTCCCATAAAAACAAGTTTCCTCACCCTGTAGGATGTCCAGTGCAACACTGAAGGGCTTCATAATGGCACAGTATTCCTTCAGAAACTGGTATTCCCTGTCATTCATACATTTAATTTGAAGCTGTGTGCATAGATTGTTAATGTCAGTTAGTGGCATTCCTACGATCCGAACATATGCATCATAAAATGAGTTCCACCGGGTTACCGAGGGCACAATCAGCTTCCTTTCACTGATCTTTTCTAGGCACTCAGATGCAACTGTGGACCGGCTAGCTTTGGTCCATAGTGCTGAACACTTAGCTGTGGAACTGCGGTAAACAGCCCTGGATTCTGGGTTTGATGCCAACCATTTGCCAATCTCATTGTTGGCAATGAGGTTAAGCGTGTGAGCTGCACATCTGTAATGTGCAGGCAGCACACACAGCCCTTGCTGGGCATCCTCATAATTTCCTCCAGTGAGAACGCTGTGGAGATCGGTGAAGGCCACTTCCCCATCATCCTCCTCCACCTCCTTTTCTTCGTCCTCCTCAGATTCGACTGGTTGGTATTCCTTAAAAGCTTTAATGAAGTTGCTGCCATTGTCGGTCACACATGCTGTCACTTTTTCAGCAGTTAATCCATACTGGGAAAAAATATCCTCGAGTTCAGATGCAATTGCATCATATGTGTGCCTACCTCTGAACCTACGACAAGCGATAGCAGCCTTCTTCCGTTGCAGTGTCTCCGAATCAATCCAATGGACCGTCACCCCCAAAAAGCTCTTGTTGTAGGCAGTCCAAATGTCTGCAGTTGTTGACACGAACTGCTGTTCATCAATTGTTTTCTTTAGCTCAATTTCCATGGCAGTATAGTTCCTATCCAGTTCTTTGGCGAACGTTGTTCTGCATGGCAGTACATGCTCCCATCATCCTCCTCCACCTCCTTTTCTTCGTCCTCCTCAGATTCGACTGGTTGGTATTCCTTAAAAGCTTTAATGAAGTTGCTGCCATTGTCGGTCACACATGCTGTCACTTTTTCAGCAGTTAATCCATACTGGGAAAAAATATCCTCGAGTTCAGATGCAATTGCATCATATGTGTGCCTACCTCTGAACCTACGACAAGCGATAGCAGCCTTCTTCCGTTGCAGTGTCTCCGAATCAATCCAATGGACCGTCACCCCCAAAAAGCTCTTGTTGTAGGCAGTCCAAATGTCTGCAGTTGTTGACACGAACTGCTGTTCATCAATTGTTTTCTTTAGCTCAATTTCCATGGCAGTATAGTTCCTATCCAGTTCTTTGGCGAACGTTGTTCTGCATGGCAGTACATGCTGAAAAATAAGTAAAATACACGGATATTAAAACTCCAGTTCATGATCATGCTATGCTAAATCCAACATATGCATATTTTTATTGTCTGTTCCAATCGGATGCAAGAGCATACATTCACATTATGCTTCTGTATATAGGTCTGTTGATGGCTATAACATTTTGACTATGCATTTTGACACAGTGACCCAGTCCCCAACCCTGTTTCTGGAGATCTACCTTTCTAAAATGTTCAGCACCAACCCTAAGCAAACACAATTGAACCAACTAATTAGGATCTGAAGGAGCACTTGATAATTAACAGGTGTGATCAGGGTTGGAACTGAACTCTGCAGGAAGGTATCTCCAGGAACTATATGATCCATACAGATCTATATGAAGTACATCAGGGATGGTCATTATTTCAAACACATTTAATCTTTGCATTTTTGTAATTTCAAAATACCAAATACTAATAAAAATTTGTGTGTCAGATTGGTCGAGACGCTACACCATGTCAGCAGTGTTGGGGAGTGACTAGTTACATGTAACGGAATTACGTAATTTAATTACAAAATAAAAGTAATTGTAATCAGTTACTAAGAAAAAATGTGTAATTAAATTAGTTACTTATGAAAATGTTAAGGATTAAAAAGTGGGTTACATCACGTCAAGTGTGATACATTTTTTCACACACACTCCCACATACAGATTTACTTGAGTTCTTTCATAAATTGCAGTGACTGCTCTAAAATATGAAACACCAATGTTTCAGAAGTTTATAACATTCTTATATGCTTTATTTTTTTAAGATCAACTGTTTTTTTTTTCTAAGGCATTGTTAGATTCCAGTGTTTCCTGTCATAGCTATACAAAGATTTTATTTCAAAAACAGTATCATAGCTATTAAACTATTTCTTGTTATGATTTAAAATATGTATTTAACCTCAGAATGATTTTAAAGTAAGTCTGATTTTGTGGTGGCTGTGCTTCAAAGGGGACATCGGATGCCCATCTTCCACAAGTTGGTATGATTCTTTAGGGTATTCTTGAAATGGTCTCAGTGGTCGTGTAAAACAACACCCTTTTTACCTTGTCAAAAACAGCTCTGTTCACAGCGACTCGTTTCGGTGCATATCTCTTGACATGCTACTGAGCTCTGCTCACCCCGCCCCTCTCTTCTGTGGAAGAGCAAACGCAATTCGCAAATAATTATAAAAAATAAAAAGTGTGTTGGCACCGATAGCCTTGCGTGCATCATGCTGACATACAGCACCGTTGCACTTTGGGCGTCCCGTGTTAGAATCCCGATGCACACATATAGCAGTAAACACACCGTAAACACACACTAACAAAGTTGGGGGTTTGGTGCCTTGCTCAAGGGTCTCACCTCAGTCGTGGTATTGAAGCTGGAAGAGAGCGCTGGTATTCACTCCAAAATCAAAATGGCGTGATAATTGAGACTGGTTAGGTTTTGGGGGGGTTCAAAAAAAGGAGTGCATTTCTATCATTGTATGGTTGTGTCCACACACTGCTAAGACACATTTATATGCAAATGAAGATATTTTACATCCAATGTCTCTTTTAAAATTGATCTTAATCTTAATTCAAGTGATGAAGGATTTCGAAAGTCAGTTATCAGTGTTGAGCACATATTGTAAGTTTAACCCTGCCTGGTTTAAATGTATGAAAATTATTAACAGTTGAAAACATTAGAAATTTAGAAAAGCAATCAAAAAGTAATCAAATGTAATCAGTTACATTACTTTAATAAAGTAATTGAAAAGTTACACTACTTATTACATTTTAAGTAGGGTAACTTGTAATCTGTAACCCATTTAATTTCCAAAGTAACCTTCCCAACACTGCATGTCAGAATATTGAAATAAGAGTTTAAATATTTGTTTCCATTATTTATAATTTTAAATAGTTTTTCATGTACAAAGGGACACAAAACAAGATTCTTAGAAGTAGGCCTAAAAATGTGAAATGCTAAAATTCATATGCCAACATCACAATGGGCTTATGCATGTCTCACATTACGATTAGACAAGCAATTTCTTCTGATTTGGAAGAGTAGCTAGGCCACGTTAAAGATTGATGAAAAATCAATTTGAAGACTAAATAAAATATATTGACCACTTTATGTCTCCAATCTGATGACTCAGTCAAATGCATTGTTCTCTTTGATATTTGCCTTTCGATAGCTTCCCTGTAAGCTTTTTCACTCAGCGTAAAGTATTTATGAGCAGCACAATAAAACTCTTGACTGCACTGTTGAATGATGGTCTCAAGCAGGTGTTTCTCTAATGATTTAGAGTATTTGTTCAGGAGAGATACAATTTTCAACAGTATTGTTGGCCTGTGCAGTATCTTTGTTTTTTCACTTTTTTACTTCCTTCAGAATCCTTCTTGCACTTTATTTATTTATTCTTTTTCTGAAATCTTAGCACCAGGTGGTCTTATCTTATCAAACCTGACAGAGACCCAGAGTGTGCAAAAAAAAATAATGTATGCAAAATCAAACCAAAATGATTCAACTTTCTGAATCTATGGGGAAAAAAACATCCAGTGAAAAACTGTTTTTGGGAGATACTGACCCCAGTACAGGCTATAGTAAGGAGAAATATTTTTTTTTTAAATCAACTGCTCACAGATGTCACATGGTCATTGAATTACACAGCACATTTAGGCACACAGTTCTGACAGCAGTAATTTAATGACTTCCTAACAGTTTTTCCCCTAGACACATTTTTTTTTTCATTTTTTGTTTGTTTTAATTACAGTGGTCAAACCCCACACAGTTCTTTTCCAAACACAGTAACTGTTGTCAGTGTGCCTAACAAACCAAGCTTATGAGGATATAAAACTTGTGACAAGTTAAATTCCTGATTCATTCAAGCCATATAATATGTAATAAATATGTAGGCTAATTAATTGACAACAAGCACATATAAGCACTCAAAAACATTTTCCAACATCTTTATAAAATCTATTTTATTTTATTCACTATGTAAACTTTCCCCCTGGAATGCATACAAAAAGTCTCAAACTGAAAGTACATATTTTTGTTCATTTTTGAACTAAATTATTATCTACAGTTCTTTTCATTTTTAGCATCCAATATGCTACAAACAATGCACCAAAATAAAAAGGGTTTTAGACATTCTTGTCCATCACGACCATTACACAAAAACAGTACAATTTCACTGAACAGACCTCCAATATTATTATCTGCCTTATTTAATAATAAAAAAAAAAAAACGTATTTTTGAGATGCTTGTTTAGACATTCAATCTTGCTCAGAACAGCAGATTGGTATCCATGTCCTCTGTAGGAATGAAAAGATGGAAAAGATGAAAAACCAACTTGGTTTGTTTATAAAGTTTTTGATTGATTTAAAACATGTGCATAAATAATGAATTTAAAGTGAATGAATAATACATTTAAAACACTTTCAGCTGTTTAATACAAGGCCTTCAAAATACTCTTACCTTCCTTAATGCCAAAGCAGCTGCACCACTCCTTGAAGGAGACCAGTTTGTCCTTGTCAGCATCACATCTTTGGAAAAAGACTGAGGTGCAATGCTCCATTGGAACTAGGGGAACGCGCAGTGGAGCCAGCTCAGAATGAGAAAGAAACCTGCAACAGCATATAGTGTATCCACTAGTTTACAAAAGAAAGAAAATCTTAATGATCATATTTCATGTGCACACCACTTGAAATACCAACACTAGATTCTTAAAGCTACTGTGTGAAATTTTCTCATATCTCAGTTTCATGCTGAGAGACATCTATAAGCAAATCATTCGTAGGCAGATTTCCCCAACACTGCAGCTTTAAAGCTTCTGTCTGACCACTAAAGTTGTGGAGGATATTGGCACAGAGTCTTTTTCTGAGAGTTTTTCTGGAAATGTCCCTCAACCACATCCTCACACCAGCTAAAAATATTACTGAACCTCCTGTATGAGTAAGTCAGAGTTAGAATAGTTTCAGCCTCAGACGTCTTGCCCCCGAACTGCCCATTTGTGACTAATCACGTATGCACGTACACTGTAGAGCTCCGAACTGGCGAGAATTTCACAAAATTGCGTGTTCTCATCTAATTGGGTAGCTTTAAGCAAGTTTCAGGAATCAGGTATTTTTATCAATATTTTAGTCAAAATTCTGGCTGCAAGCAAATGTTAGGACATTTGACAGCAAAATAAATGTCAAGTGAATTTATTGACTTCATTTACAGAGATATTTGGGATTTCTCATTTCTGATCAACTAAATAATATTGCAAGTAGAAATCTGTACAGACACACAGCCCCCACCTGTCTGAAGGATGTTGGTCCATCTGTGCAAACTGCCAGTGAACTGGATAGATGTACATGTTGTAGTTCTTCTCAAAGTCCTGCTGTAGAAGTTCAACAGGGTGATCGCCTGCATGAAGCCGTCTCTCACTCTCATAGATCTTCTGAACCTGTTGAGCAGAGCATTCGTCATCTGTGATGAAGCCATATTTGATGGTTTAGATACAACCAAGGGCTATTTTTCAAAGTAGTACATCAACATCGTGTATTTTACTGTCAAAAGTTGGAGAGCCGAGTAGAATTTGTCACCAGTTTCTTATTTTAAACTTACACTGTAAAAAATGATTGCGATTTTAACAGTAAAAGACCATAAAAATGCTACAGTAAAAACCTGTTAACTGGTTAACAGTAATTTCCATACTATATTAGGTGAATAAATGTAATTACATTTAATGTAATTTTACAGTAAAATACTGTTAACAATATGGTTTTTAGAAGTGAAAAAGAAAAAGTCATTGTATAATTTGCAGTGAAAAAACATAAATTGACTCCCAGAATTCCCTGCATGACACTTCATATTTGATGTTTTTTGTTGTTGAAATTACATGTTTCTTACATTTTTTCTTATTAGTTGTGTACATCAGTGTTTAATCTTACATCTAATGTTGTTAAATTAATGTTTATTGCATTATTTCAGTATCATGTGTGTCACCATGATGGGGTTTAGTGTTTGTGTGAATGACACTGTGCACCTTCTATATATAAGTATTGCCCTCCTCAGCTCGTAGAAAAGCTGTTTGTGATCAGCTTTAGTTCATCATGTGACTTTCTCATCACCAACAGTTTTTGATGGTTTTCAGTGCATTACAATGGTTCAAAACAGATATTAGCACTTCAATAGGTTGGTTTATTAACATTATATCAGTTAATGAAATACGGTATTTTATTGTGAATTTAAGTTAAGCCTGTAAAACCTAAAATGTTGCTACCATATTTTTTACGGTGAAGTTCTGGCAACCACAGCTGCCGGTATTTTACCGTAAATGTCACAGATTTTTGTTTTTTACAGTGTACTATTTGTCTCTTTGGGAGACATGTGATATCTAGATGTCATGAAAAACTGTCCAGTATCTCTGAAAGACATACCCTGATTCTTTGTTTAGCTGTGAGAAAGCCAGGAGACATGGATTCATGCTCATATAACTGCAGAAGCACATTCTTCAGCCAATCCCGCATACGCAGAGGGAACTGCACCAGCTCCGACTCTGGACATGGAGGAATAACTGCCAGACAAAACACACAAAATAAACATTAGGAGAAATAAAAAATAGACAAAAAAGTAGATATGTAGAAACTCTAAATATATGTAAATCTTTACATTTCTTCTGACAAGGCGATTTTACACCTAAATCTTCACCAAATTTAACCTCTCAGGCGCTAACAATTAAAATAAGCATATTCGTCTTTCTTACATTTGCAGGATCCAGTGTAATCCAGGTGAAGTCTGTGGCCTATTTTGGTCCCCTCAAGGCCACACTTGGTGGCAAAGAGCTGACAGGATGTGTCATATGTCTTATTGTCAGTTCCGCATACCTACAATGAAAATGTCCCAATGACAACAGCATATTACTTGCAAATGTTTTTATTATACTTTTTTCTTCAATCAATATCTGTTGATATTCCATTACAGATTTGATCTGTAATGGAATATGTAAATATGCGCTCTCAGAAGGTACAAAACTGTCACTGTGGCAGCACCCTACTAAAATGTACACTTTAGGTACTAATATGCACCTTTAAGGTAATATGTACAATTTAGGGGGTAAATGAGCATGAACCTTTTAGCTTTTGTACCTTAGTGAACCACCTCAGAGACAGCTTTGTTCCTTTTTCTCTGAGAGTGTACATTTGGAAATTAAAGCAGTTTTACTGTAATCAGCTGAATGCAAATTAAACTAATTACGTATACTTACATGGTCTAAATCATTTACACTGGGAGGACATTCTGACGGCTCCTGACACACACAGACGGGCTTGTTGTCATCGTTCATTTTGCATGTCTTCCCTCTTTTACAGCGAAAGTTCTCGCAGGGGTCTGGACAAAACAGTGAAAGAATGTGCAAATATCTTGTAAAATACTGTATCCTCAATTCAAGCGTCCACTGCTGCTTTAAAAGGCTCTCAAAGAGACATCTAATAAAGGTTATATATAACAACTCTGTAAAGATGTGCCGGCATTCCTTTGCCTCTATTGGTTTGGAGAGAGCATAAACCAGAGGCTAAGGCTCTCATTGACTTTTTAAGCCAGGGCGGTTTAACAGTCTGTGTTAAAGAAAACCTCTGCTCAGCAGATTCCTAATAAGAATTCGGAGCTATGAAGACAATGTTGAAACAACACTCACCAGCTGGCAACCCCTGTCCACTGGGCCGATGGGTGGGTCGAATGTCAGGGTAAAGCTCCATAGTGGCCCTAATTTGTACGGGATTCATCCCCACCAAGCGAGTCTGTAAAGAGGCATAACCAACACATTTAAACATTTCAAACACTTTCAAGGGGATATACTAAAAATATCTGGCCTAATTTAAACACTTAGCGCACCTACTTAAACGATCCACGATTTTTCAAATAAGATTTTTTTTTTTAAGTAAGCTTTTTCTTATGTGAGACTTCCAGTTCATTAACTACTAAATGTAAACTTAAATGCAATTTTTTTTTCTCACTTATTTGCTTTTGCTTACACTATCGATTAGGTTCAGGGTTTTGTTTCAGACTCAGTAGGGCATTAACCTTTCAGCGCCACTAATATTTCACTTGAGAAATGTAATACAGTTTCAAAAGAAATGCAGACATGCTTTTATTGCTACTCAGTAAACATTTTACTTCAGTTTGAGATGCAATTTGAATAAAAAGCAGCTCAATAATTTTGTTTGCACTGTATAACACTGACTTCATGTGAATAGCCATATGGTGTTAATAGCATGTTAATAGCTGTTTGCTGTGGTCGGTAAATTTTGCCTCTACTCCTTGAGCAAAATACTAATCATTCATTTAAAATTCAAGTATTAATCTACTAAAAGCACGTATGTGTAGGCTATATACTATCATACATTGTGAAAAGCTTACAGTCTCGTTTCACATCTATTTTATGTATCTATTAGTAGATACTAATAGTATCGATTTTATGAAAATGTATGTGTGATGCATTTTGTACCCATTTTCCATTCTTCTTTCTGGGTTTAGGCTCTGTATTTTCAGTGGGCTCCTCCAGTTTTCCCTGGTCTTTCCTACGAGTATGTTCTTCAGTTGCTTCCATTGTACTGGCTTGGTCACTTTGCATCTTCTCCGGCTTCTGGTTGTTTCGCTGCTTCTTGGCTTTGTCCTTTCCATGGCTTTTACTTTCATTCTTCTGCTTTTTCGCCTTTTTGCCACTAGAAGGAATTGTAGCCTCAGATTCAGTGCTGTTCTTTTCATCCTGTTGATCACTCTTCTCTTTTTCATTGTCATTCTCAGAGACTTGAAAAGGTTCTTTAAGCTCATCTTGGGTTTGTTCTGCTGGCACGTCCTGTTCTTCTGCAATGTCCTCAGAGTCAGTGTCGGATTGCTGGGAATCATAGTCCACTGTGACTGAGGGAATCACATCTTCAGCCGTTTCCTCCATCTTTTTTCCCATAGTGTTGACGGTTGAAACTTTGGCCTCCTCCAGCTTGATGGTTAGTGGCTGTGAAGCATCACGGTCAGCTGCATAGTCCAAATCCATTGGTATCTCTGATTCAGTACTGCTGTCAGTCTCATTTGCAATCTCTAACTTGTTCTCACCTTCTTTTTCAGTTCCATCTTCGTTCTTCATTGTAGATTCTCCATCTTTCTTTCCCTCTTCCTGCATCTCCTTCGTTTCTTTGTCTTTTTCTGGACTGTCATCATCATCATCTTCATCCTCCTCCACAGGTTCATCTACCTCCTCAGGGACCTGCAGGAGCTGAGTCAGTGCCTCGTCACTCAGGAGCAATGGTGTATTCTTCTCACCTTCCTCTGAACCTTCAAGCTCTTCTGCCCCTACTTGCTTCATCTCCACACGGCTCTCATTCTCCTCACTCATGTCTTCATCCTCTGAGTCCTGAGTGCTGGACTCAAAAGGAAGAAATGTGGGCAGAAATCCATCCTTACTGTCATGATGCTTCACTGACTCTGACTTAAAAACAAACAAACAAATAAATGTAAAATAATAATATTACAATTATTATTATGATGAAGATTTTTAATTTTATTTTAAAAAGCCTACATTTAAGCAACCTATAACAGGCTGACAATTTTCAAGCCAGCAAATTACATATCCTGGATTCATTTATAAAACAAAAAATAAAATATTTTGATTGAATTAGTGTTCTTCAACAAATCAGTTGAGCGAATAATTCAATGACTGGCTCATACAGACTTCAGTTGTTTGTTTCTGAATTAATCAAAGTTTTTGAACAATCAATTAAAAAAAATATGTTCTATATAATATATGTATATATATATATGTATATGTATATGTATATATATATATAT
>NW_015505434.1:408006-463524 GCF_001515645.1 Sinocyclocheilus grahami
ATGTATATATATATATATATATATATATATATATATATATATATATATATATATATATATAACAAAGTGTATAATTGTGTATAATTTATAAAAAAAATATTGAAATGTCAATTAGTCAATATTTTTAAATATAGGCACATGGCTGAAAGAATGATTGAAAACTATAGGAAACACCATTTAATGCAGAAGTACAGGTGCATCTCAATAAATTAGAATGTCGTGGAAAAGCTCATTTATTTCAGTAATTCGTGAAACTCGTGTATTAAATAAATCTAATGCACACAGACTGAAGTAGTTTAAGTCTTTGGTTCTTTTAATCGTGATGATTTTGGCTCACATTTAACAAAAACCCACCAATTCACTATCTCAACAAATTAGAATATGGTGACATGTGTAAGATTTTTTTTTTTCCGGTCTGCGAGTAAATTCAACCTTTTTAAGAATCACCTGCTCTTTTGGAGTCAGCTTGTGTTTGACATGCTGATTTTTTCCATGTGGCTTACTTTGTACCTAAAAAAGAAAATAAATAAAGCAACTGAGCCATTTGATTTGGTTTATGAAAGTTAAGGCTAAGCTGTCAAATTCCAGTTCCAGGTAGCAATAAGTAGACAGTATAATACCATGCTGAAGTTTCATGATGAAAATGTTCTTTTTTTTTTTTTAGCATAGAGTTTGCATAGATGTGGCACACATGCACATGCCATTGCACATGATGTTCACTGCTTTATTTGCAAAACAAACTGTATTTACCCAGACAACAATCTTGTTTCAGCTGCACGACTCATACAAACATGAAATTACATTGCTGTTCATGTAATCCTTCCAACTCAGTTGTTTGCACTTATCTATGGCTAAGCACTCTGTTGTAATTTCCTGGAGGAATGCAGATATTTTGTCTTTATATTTCCTGTTAAGTAACTAATGCTGAGAGTCCATTTACATTACATTCTCCTATAGCTGAACTGAAAAACATGCCTCGGTCTTTTGATTGATTTAAGTGAGGCATTTTGTCATTTTAAATCTACACAATTATCCTTTCTCCAGCTATGGGACTGTGGGATTGATTTACTGCCCAGCTGTTAGTCTACTCCCATTCCAATCCCAAGAGTAAGGCAATGGAATAATAAACAGCCATGTTTGTGATTAGCTGTGTCAAACCCTCTCTGTTGGCCTGGGTCATATATTACAACAGATTGCATTGCAGCTTACAATGTTCCCGCTGATTTATCTGCACACTTGATAACATTTGATTGACTCTCTAAAAGCTCCTTGTCTCAAATTCCCAGCATGCATATTTCTCATTGCTTGCATTTTGAACTTTATTCCTTGAAGTATTTTCTTGGAAATGTCTTGGTGGTTGGTGACTGATTCCATTTGGTTCTTTGACCTTTAGACATGATGATGTGGATTTTGATTGCAGGATTATAGAAATTTTGCTGAATATTTGGAGAGTTTACTTACATATGCGGCCAGTGCTGAAACCAAAAAGCAGAAGAGAAACAGGCCTTTCTTCATTTCTAGAAAAAAAATTAAAATAAACAAGAATATGTATGGATGTCAGCACAGTCCTGTGTCCTATCTTAAAACTTCCTGAAAAACTTGAAGTGACATGATGTCCCCATTCCCTATTCTTTCTATCTAAAAAATTCTGCTTTACTGCCCTCTGGGCCATTCTCTCACAGGGTTCAGAGTTCTCCATCTGTATGCTGGATGTACTCCTCCCATGACACCCCATGCATAAATCAGCTGCCTCAGTTGTCATGGTAACAGGGCCCAGGAGATGAGCCCCGCTCAAAAGTCACATTCAAAGTCCGGAGGAGCAAAGCAAACATCAGAAGCTACTAGACTGGAAAAAGACAAAGTACACAAGCTTTTTGCTTCCTGCACAGAGACAATGTGCCCATTATTGGCCATGTTGATGTGGACAATGAACGGGGTGCAACGGCATGAAGATACTGCATGCCAAAAGACGATATATAATTAATTGCATTTTTTTTTTTTTTACAATGCTTATGTTTTTTGTTTTAAACATGCACAATACATTTTCAAGAATGACTTAAATTACACTGTGCACATTTTAATTCCTGACTATTTATGTTAAATACTTTTGGAAAACAAACTTAGAATAAAATGATTAAACTTGTGCTAGAAGAATTTCCAGCATTTAAAAACTGCAAATGCATGAAAATGTACATTGTTATTGATGACACAACACGATATGCATCATTTTTTTGCATTACCTTATTATTAATTCAGAAGTGATCATTTAATTAATTCAGAAGTGATCATTTAATTAATTCAATTAACTAGAAATTGCAATTTGAGACTTACCTGAGTTGAATTACGAGTCACAGAGAGTCACAGAGAGTCACCGAGAGGCAGTCAGTCGAAGTACCTCGCACTCCCTTATGCCTCCCCCTCAGCAGTGTACATCAGATGCCCTTCATCTGCACTGGGCCATTCAAAGAGACACAACTAACTGAAGCTTCGGTGGGGGGTGGGGGGTGGGGAGAAGAACTGAGGGATGGAGAGTCACTCAAAAACACAGTTACAATTTGAACTCACTTAAACATTAAAAATGTATTTAATGTTTCCAGTCTGTTAACAATTTTGGATTCAAATGATTTAACATTTTATTTGAACAAACTACTTATGTTTTCTAGAAACGTTTAAGACATCTATTTTATGTGGAAAACCCTCCTGATGCTTGGTATATTTTCAGATCTTGAAGCTATGAGCAGCCCGGGGACAGGGAATTTTGACATTCAAAGCTAAAAGCAGATATTAAAAGCCTCCTGTAGATGATATCAGTTCATTCAGGTTTATTTAAATAAAAATATATATTTTAAGACATTTAAATGAGTGTGTGCTTTTCAACCACACTGTACCCTAGAAAACAGTTTGGCTAGTTTTACAATAACGTCAACCTTAACTATTCTGGACATACAATAATATAGTAATTATGATAAAAACTATCTCCGTTTCTTTAAGATTCCCTTTCTTACATCTTTCTCACATCTACCCTTTCCACATCCACCTTTTCTCGGGAAATCTAATTATAACTGCAAGCAAATTCCACTCAAATTGCGAGAGCTGAATATTCATTAGTGAACCATTATGCATTGTTTTATATTTCCTCTGCACGCTGCGTTATCCGTAAATATCTCGGTGTGCTGCTATATGTGGGTTTTTGGGTACACTGCAATGAATATGATTGCCAGGAATGTTTGTAAAATGGAAATATTCCACTCTTCACCAACACACACACACACACACACACACAAGAAAGAAAAAAAAAGTAGCACTCCAAATATGGAGCTTCAGGAAGTGGTGACAATTAATTAAAAAAAACTGTGTGGGGACAAGTAAATATAGGAATATTTATATAAGCAAGCTATCATAAAAGTATGATGCCATTTGATGTTTTCAACAGTTTTTATCCATAAGGTTCATTATAATCATACAGAATTTAAATAAGGTACATACATTACTGCTTGTCTATGAAAAAGAAATGCTCTGTGTTGGAATGCTCTCATTATGGACTTCCTGTCCCAGTGTGGGATCAGACAGTACTCTTACTCAGTATTTAGAGGCCACACACCCTATAGTTTAGCATCCTAAAATAGACATGTACAGGAGAGGAAGTTTGGGTGAGCGTGCACTGTAGTGTGTCATTGCATTATGTAAACATTTTTACTGTGGCACTCTCATTTTCTTGTATATTCCAACTCCAGTTAATGTGCCCCCACAGTAATCTGAGTATTGGGCGAGCAGGAAGTGATGCTGTTACCTTAATGGAGAGTCAGCCTGTTAAATAGCACTTTCTCTAGACATACCATTAAATCCAGTCTTTAGCTTTAGCTATAAACACTCTCTGTAAAGTACTCTTGTTCATTTAATCTCTTCTGCTTTCTTGGACTTTGCATTCGGACTAAGAGAAGAGAAAGGTAAGGTTTTCATACCTACCCTATGTATTATTTCTGAGCAGAAATGTTTTAAGAAATGTTAAAACATAATTAATTACATTGAAAAACAATATGGATTTTTATTCTCCAGATTTTGTATTTCAGAATGAAACCTGCCATATTGATTCTCTGTCTGCTGGGAGCAGCCTGTGCTAATCCAGTGAGTACTGCAGTGGATAAACTTTAAATGTTCTTCTGAATGGTCTTCTGTCTTTCCCAACATTTCAAAAAGTGACAATGTTTCTTTCCTGAATTATCACACAGATCTTGCATAAAAAGACTATGGAGATGATTCAACATGCATCCAGCTCTGTAAGCGATGCTCAGTTTATTTAAAGAAACTTTGTGTCAAGTTTAAAAGTGTTTTAGGTAATGCTGTTCTTATAATCTTTTCCATTCCACAGTCGGAAAGCTCTTCAATGTCTGAATCCTCCGACCAGAGTAATACCTCAGAACTTTCAGAAGAGGTGCGCTTTGTCAAATTCCATGTCAAATATACAAAAATAAACTTAAATGTGTATCTAGAAGGAAGGACAACTGTACCCAAAAAACTGTTTTCCTGTAAAAAGACAAAAAAAAGTTAACTAAGTCATGGTAAAATATTTTTTTCATTAATTTAAACTCATCAAAATAACAATTTAGCTTCATTTTTTTAAGGACTTGCAGTTATAAAAAAAAATGTAAGGCAACAACTGAACTTAAGTGTTTAAGTTGAAGTACAGGTGGGATTTTTTTACAGTGAGGAGAACTGTAACTTTTGATTTTCTTACCCCAATAATATCCAACTCTATATGAAAATACATGAATGTAGTACCAAATTTCCAACACTTTTTTTGGTAAAAATACGTATGGTATTTTGTATTTTTAATAGTCTTTCATGAAAAAGAAAAAGGTACAAATAAAACATTTATTTATTTGCTTGCAGAAGTCTAAGGAAACTGTCTCAGAGAGCAGTGTAAGTGCAAAGACTGTTATAATAACAAATCTAATGAGAAAATATTTTTATATATTTCTGTTAAGAAAACAGGCTCACTTCACTTTCTCTGTTTTCTTGACAGAGTTCAGAATCAATTGAATCAGACTCAAATGAACCGGTATAACTAATAATCACTTTTAACATCTTTTCACAAATTTACAAAATCACTAAACAGATGAATATGACTGCAGATATCTTACCATGTTTTTTATATCTATATTCTGTTTCAAGATTTCAAGTGAAAGCCATTCTGTGGAAAGTCTGGTAAGTTACTTTGCCCTAATATAACCTAAAACTCACACACTAAAGCGTATAGATTGCAGAGAAATTGATTTCCTACTGTCCTACGTTTTCTGTCATCTATGGCTATCTAGACTGGAAAAAGCGAGACTGCACTGACATCAGATAACACTCAAAGCAGTAAAGAGAATGTTCGTAGGGTAAGGAACATCCAATTTCATGCATCACACAACATGTGTGGTAACACAGGAATAATGACCATCATAATGCGTTTACACAGGGCTGGATCTACACCCTCAAATGGGTCCATATTAACAACAACGGCAAAGTGCAAGTGACCAGCCAGCCAGAAGAGAATGACAGCAAGGAAATGGTTGTTCTGAACACAAAGGAGGAGGATAACAGTGCCGACACAAATGAAAGCACTGAAAACAGTTATAGTGTTGACGGTACTGAGTACAGTACCAGCAATAGCAGCAGCAGCAGTAGCAGCAGTGAAAGCACCGAGTCCAAAAACAGTGCACCGGACAGCGAAAGCCGCTCAGCTGAGTGCCAGCCAGAGGCTGACAGCCAAGAATGTGACAGCGAGGAAGACTTTCCTCAGGATATCGGTGATGATGGTGCAACCGACCCTTTCAATGGCATCCTAATGCCTGATGTCACTGAGCCCTAGCAGCAGTTTAAGACATCACTTCAGGACTCAATGCTCTGATATCTGCAAGTGGAAATCCCAGGAATATATTAAAATGGGAATGTTCTATTAAGGAAAATATTTAAAGGAGGGTATGTAAGGAAATCTATATAATATTAATATAAACCATTAAATAAATGTTGGTACCTGGTACCTCAGTCAATGTTTTTACTTTAAATTAAACATTGTAGGCATACATTGATTTTATACGTTCCTTTTTTTTAATATTTGCTTTTTATCACTGAATATCTGTGGAGCTGGAGTTGTGCGCAGTATTTTTTTATATAGAGAGATTTTGTAGTCATTTATTTATACTGTTGGTATTAACCATTTTCAAATAAATAAAGTAAATACAAAGTCAAGCCTTGCAGGAGTGCTGTTTTTCCCAAGAATTCTTGATGCTAAATAGTTGCATGCAAGCACCATACATTCCGAAAATGAAAGGGTTGCCTTAATGCGATCCAAGAGTAATTACCAACTTCATTGCCTATAATTTTACAGATTTAGTTTATACCTTCGCACAAGCATGCCTAAACAATACAAATGTTTATAGAGAGCTGAAATGGCTATTGTGTAACATCAAGCTATGAAAGAGCACTTTCAGCAGTAAGGGAATATTGCAACAATTATGTTTGTGTGCGTAAAAGTACTATATCATGTCTGTCAAACACATGTCATTGCTGTTTTGATACCACAAGATGGTGGCAAACTTTAAAGAACAGTGGTGGGGTTTCCCTATAGGCAGAAAATCATGAACTCACAAACTTTCTGAGCGGGACTTTTTGCTGTTTCACGTGTGCTGCTTTTGGCAGAGGGATAAAGAGTCCTTACGCTAAGAATGGAGGTTTGGACATTGTACATTTGTTAATTACTGCATAATTAAAATAACTGTTTCATGGTTCAATCTTCAGATAACAGACTAAGCGCCATTGGCTTTCATTGTCTAGACAATTGACAGTGTGAGCCAAGATAATTTAAATAATGTTTTTTTTTTAGAGACTGCAATATGTTATGTGTAAGAATTTGCCAATTTCCCCATTTTAAAAAGACAATGTAAAATTGTCAGATGCTATTTTCCAGTTAGCTTGCCATATAGTACCATAAAATTATTATATGGTAACAGAACAATAGCCTACTAATTTTGCATGTTCTCAATAAGACCCCAATATGAATGCTGAATATCAGCACTCATTTCGCACCAATACACATTCATCGTCAAACTCTGTTTTGAGGTAAAAAAACAACAACAACAACAACAAAAAAACAAAAAGCATAACGTTTAAAATCTGCAGGATATTTTTTTTTTTATTATAAGCCAAGCAATGTTCCAGAATTAAAAAAATAAACAACAACAACAAAACAAAAAGCATAACGTTTAAAATCTGCAGGATATTTTTTTTTTAATTATAAGCCAAGCAATGTTCCAGAATTGTATTTAAAGCGATAGGCAACACAAAAATAAAGATTATGCCATCATTTACTCCCCCTTATGTCATTCCAAACTTGTATGACTTTCTTTTATGGAACATAAAAGAAGGTATTTTGAAGAATGTTGGTAACCAAGCTGTACCTGTTCCATTTACTTTCATTGTAAGGACAACAAATACAATGGAAGTCCAAGGGAACTGAAATCAACATTCTTCCAAATATCTTTTTTTTTGCATTCTGCAGAAAGGAGGACGACAAATTTGGAAGGACATGAGGGTGAGTAAATTATTCTTCATGTTTAGGTGGACTACCCCTTTAAAAAATGTGAAACATTTTTTATTATCCAGTACTTTCATCAGATTCATGCCTTAGCTTAATTTTATCTGTCTAAATATGTCTTCCGTTATCCACCTGTCCTAGTGAGCCAAGTTCGACAGGCAGTTACTTTCACACGCTTTACACACTGACGCTACTTAAGAGACTTTGTCTTTACTTTATGACAATCAAGGAAGCCCTGTACTCTTGTTTGCAGCGTCGCGCGCAATCGTGACTTGCACGCCCATCAGCCGGGCACAAGCTGAACTGTGATCTTCCTAAACCTGATATATCACACCGAGGAGAGCGGCAACTGTCTCGAAAATGTGTAAAATCACAATTAAACCCCAACACGACTCGACAATTAACTCTTTTGATGCCAAAAGAGGGGCTGTTACTGAACTATTTTTCGACGTTTAATGTGAAGTACGAGAAAAAATATACCCAATTTGAGATGGGGAAGTCCCCGCAAGGAAATCCCCTCTTCATAAGATAATTTCGAAAATGAGTGAGGCGCTCACAAGCTGAAGCTTTCTGCCTTTGGTCTACAGCAGACGCATGCCAGCCTAAAACACTCAAACCTGTACAATCTATGGGAAAATCGAACTTTATGTATTGCTTTTTGGAATGTTCAGCATGGATGAGGTAAAAAGGGAGAACGAAGCGCTGAGGGCGAAGTTGCGCAGCTACTCTACACTCAACACATTTTACCACGAAACACAACAAGAAATTGCTCGTTTAAATCAATTGGTCTCCTCCAAAGACGGAATTATTGCCGATTTGAGAGCAAGACTGGGGAACTATGAGAAAACAGTGGTCATAGAGGGAGAGGAGCCCTATATTGTAGGGCCGTCGAAATCTCTCATCGAGAGTTTGTGTAAGGAAATTTGCAAATTACAGCAAAAACTCAAAGAGTCAGAGGAGGACACCGCCCAGAAATTGGAAACCAGTAAAACAGTAAGTTAAAACACAATTTTCATATATCTTACTGCTTCTCCTATCTACAACAACGTCAAGTTGATTTTTTTTCTCAGCACATTTTACCAACAATAGCACTGTTAAGCTCTAATGTATATCTTCTTTGTAAAAATACTTGAATTCCATAATCAAGAAAACAATAATAATAATAATAAAGAGCTTAATCCAGCCTACAATGATTTGGTGGTCCTAGCTGGTTTACAATGGTCTCCAATTTTCACCATTTGAAAAGTGCCCCAAACCCTTTTAAAACAGACCAGTCTGGTTAACTGAGAAGAGCAAACTAATTTACAGGGCGTTTTTTTTCAAATACTTGAATTCCATAATCAAGAAAACAATAATAATAATAATAAAGAGCTTAATCCAGCCTACAATGATTTGGTGGTCCTAGCTGGTTTACAATGGTCTCCAATTTTCACCATTTGAAAAGTGCCCCAAACCCTTTTAAAACAGACCAGTCTGGTTAACTGAGAAGAGCAAACTAATTTACAGGGCGTTTTTTTTCCAGCAGATTTGCGAGTATACATTTGTTCATTAACACATGAATACTTAACAGTGTAGGCTTGAGCTGTGGTGAGATAAGTGTATTTCTTGTTCACGTTCACCTGTCAGCAAATGGGTCTTCTGACTGTTTGCTTGTTCCAGGAGATCCAGAGATTGCACGAAAAGTTGAAGGAGAAGGATCAAGAGCTGGAGACCGTCAGGGAAAGGCCAGAGCAGGAGAAAGAGAGGGAGATCCAGCGACTGTGCTCAACATTGGCCGAAATCGATCGGACACAGGCCACCAGGGCCGTCCTTTGCAACTCTCTCGCTGAAGAAGCCGAGCAGTTGAGGGCACAGCTGGGGGCCACCGTGCAGGTGTGCCAGGAGCTTTTGGGGCGGCTGGAAAAAGAGAAAAGCAAGACAGCCCTGCCGGATCAGAGAACTCAAGCAAATGAGGTGTGTTGGGAAGCTATCAGCATTCTACAACATCTGGACCACCTTTAAAACACTTGATTTAACAACTATATTTGACCTTGCTTTTTGTATCTTCATCAGACAAAAGATTCCCCTGAAGTTCCCCATCTAAATGTCATCCTCAGCAAGTTAGAAGATGAGAACGACCAGCTTAAAAAGAGAGTTGCATATGTAAGGCTCACATGATGGAACCATTGTTTGATCACCACCCACTGACATTTGTTTTACCCGTTTCATTTGCAGAAAATGTCACTCTGTACCTTTTATGGAAAGAAACTAATGTAAAATATTCTTTTTTTTGTTTCTGTTCACATCATAAATACTTTGTTCCATCTCAGGTGGAAAGTTTAAACTCAAAGTGGCAGAAGTATGACTCCAGTAGAGAGGAGTACGTGAGGGGTTTGTGTCAGAAGTTGAAAGAGTCAAACGGTCTGGCATCTGCAGGTCCGACCCTGACCCAGACTCCGGCTGTGGGCAGCATGCCTTTGTTCCAGCAGGAGATCGTGCGGCTCAATGGCCTCCTACAGGACAAAATGATAGAGTGCGAGAGACTCAGCAGAGAGAGGGATGACAGTAAAAGAAGAGACCAGGAACGCATTCAGATGCTTGAGCAGCAGGTCTTTATCAGTTCAAAATTCTGAATTCCTCTTAAACAGAAAGTCATTATATTCTTGTCACAACAAAAGTGAAAAGTAGTTTTGTTTGGCTTGCTGCCCATAAACCAAGTGCCTTCCTTGTTCTCTTGTAGGTTTTGGCCTATATTGAGGACTTCAAATCGGAGAGGGCAGACCGAGAAAGGGCTCAGGGTAAAATCCTGGACCTTCAAGATGAAGTTGGGCGACTTCAACTGCAAATACGCACACAGGCAAGCCTCATTAAAAGAATGAAATTCTTGAAAAGATAATTTGACCTTTTTATGTTAGTTCAGGTTGTAAAATGCCATGTGGTGCAACTCCCCTAAAACCTAATGTTATTTACAAATTCAAGATATTAGAAAATTATATAATTTTATATATAAAAAAAAAAAGATCTTTGTTGTATCGTTATTTACTACAAAATAACCCAACTAGCATGATATTTGAAAAAGTATCTCAAAAAAGATTATTAATATTAAATGTAAAAAATATATATTATTTTTTGTTTATTATTATTATTATGGATTGTTTTAAGTCACAATGAAACTGAAATAGCGACAGATCTTTTCTTCAGTTTATTGATGTACATCTGAGAGCAATAGATTAACAAAATAAGAAAAAATATATAGGGTGGGTACAGTGGTTGATTGGATTTTGAGATGTGGGCGTTGCACTGAAAAATGAATTCGAGCTTGCAGTCAAACATGGATAGACAGGGTTTAAGTGGACTGAATTATTTGAGAAGTCTGGAAAATGTCACCAAAGAGAAGCCTGATGTTATGACATTTTGATTAAAACATGGGTGTCAAAAAAAAAGTAAAAGAAAAAACATTTTTATTAAATGCTGGCATTTTTTCCCTTTCTTTAGCACACTACTAAATATCTACATGATTTAACCTATAAAACGAAGTTTTGGTGGTATACATTTGAAAAGTGCCCCAAACCCTTTTAAAACAGACCAGTCTGGTTAACTGAGAAGAGCAAACTAATTTACAGGGCGTTTTTTTTTCCAGCAGATTTGCGAGTATACATTTGTTCATTAACACATGAATACTTAACAGTGTAGGCTTGAGCTGTGGTGAGATAAGTGTATTTCTTGTTCACGTTCACCTGTCAGCAAATGGGTCTTCTGACTGTTTGCTTGTTCCAGGAGATCCAGAGATTGCACGAAAAGTTGAAGGAGAAGGATCAAGAGCTGGAGACCGTCAGGGAAAGGCCAGAGCAGGAGAAAGAGAGGGAGATCCAGCGACTGTGCTCAACATTGGCCGAAATCGATCGGACACAGGCCACCAGGGCCGTCCTTTGCAACTCTCTCGCTGAAGAAGCCGAGCAGTTGAGGGCACAGCTGGGGGCCACCGTGCAGGTGTGCCAGGAGCTTTTGGGGCGGCTGGAAAAAGAGAAAAGCAAGACAGCCCTGCCGGATCAGAGAACTCAAGCAAATGAGGTGTGTTGGGAAGCTATCAGCATTCTACAACATCTGGACCACCTTTAAAACACTTGATTTAACAACTATATTTGACCTTGCTTTTTGTGTCTTCATCAGACAAATGATTCCCCTGAAATTCCTCATCTAAATGTCATCAGCAGCAAGTTAGAAGAGGAGAACGACCAGCTTAAAAAGAGAGTTGCATATGTAAGGCTCACATGATGGAACCATTGTTTGATCACCACCCACTGACATTTGTTTTACCCGTTTCATTTGCAGAAAATGTCACTCTGTACCTTTTATGGAAAGAAACTAATGTAAAATATTCTTTTTTTTGTTTCTGTTCACATCATAAATACTTTGTTCCATCTCAGGTGGAAAGTTTAAACTCAAAGTGGCAGAAGTATGACTCCAGTAGAGAGGAGTACGTGAGGGGTTTGTGTCAGAAGTTGAAAGAGTCAAACGGTCTGGCATCTGCAGGTCCGACCCTGACCCAGACTCCGGCTGTGGGCAGCATGCCTTTGTTCCAGCAGGAGATCGTGCGGCTCAATGGCCTCCTACAGGACAAAATGATAGAGTGCGAGAGACTCAGCAGAGAGAGGGATGACAGTAAAAGAAGAGACCAGGAACGCATTCAGATGCTTGAGCAGCAGGTCTTTATCAGTTCAAAATTCTGAATTCCTCTTAAACAGAAAGTCATTATATTCTTGTCACAACAAAAGTGAAAAGTAGTTTTGTTTGGCTTGCTGCCCATAAACCAAGTGCCTTCCTTGTTCTCTTGTAG
The DNA here is from genome assembly GCF_001515645.1 of Sinocyclocheilus grahami. Lineage (NCBI taxonomy): Eukaryota > Metazoa > Chordata > Actinopteri > Cypriniformes > Cyprinidae > Sinocyclocheilus > Sinocyclocheilus grahami. Next base: position 420,402 of record NW_015505434.1, read on the forward strand.
GTTTTGGCCTATATTGAGGACTTCAAATCGGAGAGGGCAGACCGAGAAAGGGCTCAGGGTAAAATCCTGGACCTTCAAGATGAAGTTGGGCGACTTCAACTGCAAATACGCACACAGGCAAGCCTCATTAAAAGAATGAAATTCTTGAAAAGATAATTTGACCTTTTTATGTTAGTTCAGGTTGTAAAATGCCATGTGGTGCAACTCCCCTAAAACCTAATGTTATTTACAAATTCAAGATATTAGAAAATTATATAATTTTATATATAAAAAAAAAAAGATCTTTGTTGTATCGTTATTTACTACAAAATAACCCAACTAGCATGATATTTGAAAAAGTATCTCAAAAAAGATTATTAATATTAAATGTAAAAAATATATATTATTTTTTGTTTATTATTATTATTATGGATTGTTTTAAGTCACAATGAAACTGAAATAGCGACAGATCTTTTCTTCAGTTTATTGATGTACATCTGAGAGCAATAGATTAACAAAATAAGAAAAAATATATAGGGTGGGTACAGTGGTTGATTGGATTTTGAGATGTGGGCGTTGCACTGAAAAATGAATTCGAGCTTGCAGTCAAACATGGATAGACAGGGTTTAAGTGGACTGAATTATTTGAGAAGTCTGGAAAATGTCACCAAAGAGAAGCCTGATGTTATGACATTTTGATTAAAACATGGGTGTCAAAAAAAAAGTAAAAGAAAAAACATTTTTATTAAATGCTGGCATTTTTTCCCTTTCTTTAGCACACTACTAAATATCTACATGATTTAACCTATAAAACGAAGTTTTGGTGGTATAAATTAATGTATTTAGGTTGATTCAGCTATATGAAATTATATTTTTGACTTAAAACCAGTGCATTTACCATATTTAGGTAACCATTTTTTTTCAGTGCAACCCGACCAGTGTGAGATATCCAAGTTAAAATCCAAGTCCGATTTCCTTTAAATAACACACATTTTTTCTTCATCACTCAGAGTGTCCAAGATGCCTCATCCTCACGGCAACTTCACATGGGCCTAAAAAAAGTTCCCCACCGAAAGACGGACACTGCCGAACCACTAAGAAACAGTCCCCCAGAAACAAACTCAAAGAGGACTATCAGTAACACGGCACCGCAGGGAGCCGCTGAACTGCAGTGCCCTCGTTGTCTCACCACATATGACGACGAGCACACGGCCGAATACCTAAAACACTGGGACGAGTGTGCTAAGCTGTGAGTCTCTCACCTCACTGACTTTTTACAGGGCACCGAAAGCACTGAGGACAGAATCACTACAAGCTTGCAGACTATGGGATGTTTGACAGGGTGTTGATGAAGGCAAGGACACGTTTAAACAGGATTGTGTCGAAGGAAGAGCTTTTTTTTAAACTTGGCTTTTCGATTGTGGGCTTTGTTTGATGTTAAGAAGGTTGCTTGTGGCATAGGACTCACTCAAGACATGACTTTGGGTTGGTGATTCCCAGTTCAAAGGCTTACTTACATGGCTGTCATTGAACGCAGATGGTTTGGTTATGGAAAGTTATTCAATCTCAAGCATTTGTGGTTTTATAAGTCACTGGGTTTTGTCATTTGTTTGGTTTTATGGTTTCAAGCATGGTATTTTGTCTAAGAGTTTCAGTCACATTTTGCTAAATACTGTATACCAGAACACGTTTAAACAGGATTGTGTCGAAGGAAGAGCTTTTTTTTAAACTTGGCTTTTCGATTGTGGGCTTGGTTGATGTTAAGAAGGTTGCTAAAACCTTGCTAATAGGACTCACTCAAGACATGACTTTGGGTTGGTGATTCCCAGTTCAAAGGCTTACTTACATGGCTGTCATTGAACGCAGATGGTTTGGTTATGGAAAGTTATTCAATCTCAAGCATTTGTGGTTTTATAAGTCACTGGGTTTTGTCATTTGTTTGGTTTTATGGTTTCAAGCATGGTATTTTGTCTAAGAGTTTCAGTCACATTTTGCTAAATACTGTATACCAGATCAGTGTATAATTCAGATGGATCGTAAAATTGGTATCATATACCTCACCAGTATGTATTCTCTTTATCAGCTGGTTTGCACTTTTTGCTATTTTATTGTTGCCAAATACAGATGATAAAAGTACATAAACTGTTATATTTAATACATAAGCTTCATTGTTATTAGACTGTCAAATATAATTCATACTGTTTTTGTTATGGTGCTATTTGTAAAAATTATTGTAATATTTTTATATTTCATTTTTTGTTTATTTGTAAGTGTATTATTATTATTTGCCTTGGGCTTACATTTTAAATCAGAAATGTTCATTTGTACCAGAATATACAGAGCAGCACAGCGCACACTATAAATAATCTTTCAATATTTGACTTTGATTCATATATATATATATATATATATATATATATAAACTTTAGTTTCCGGTTCTAAATGTTAAATGGCTCTCGTCAGGCCCTTTTTGACTGTGAGGTACTTGCCATTCGATCCCCCTCTGCAGTTGAAAACATTCTAGTTTTAAGTAAGAGAGGAAGTTCCCTACATCCTGGTAAATTGAGAGAAATTTTCACGTCTCAGACGCTGCGTATGACAAAATGGCCTCCTATTGCAGTGCATTTGAACACTTTTTAGGGGGCTTTTAAGGCACTGACAACAAAAATATCAATTGACAATAAGAAAATATTACAGATGCCAAACTAAGACAGAGAAATGTGATAACTGTAGGAGGATTTATTTTTATAATAAAATATTTGCTTAAGGACCATTTTCTATATATATATAAATATAAACTTTAGTTTCCGGTTTTAAATGTTAAATGGCTCTCGTCAGGCCCTTTTTGACTGTGAGGTACTTGCCATTCGATCCCCCTCTGCAGTTGAAAACATTCTAGTTTTAAGTAAGAGAGGAAGTTCCCTACATCCTGGTAAATTGAGAGAAATTTTCACGTCTCAGACGCTGCGTATGACAAAATGGCCTCCTATTGCAGTGCATTTGAACACTTTTTAGGGGGCTTTTAAGGCACTGACAACAAAAATATCAATTGACAATAAGAAAATATTACAGATGCCAAACTAAGACAGAGAAATGTGATAACTGTAGGAGGATTTATTTTTATAATAAAATATTTGCTTAAGGACCATTTTCTAAACTGTATAATCTTGTGTGTGTCTGAGTGTTTGTACACTACAGTCAAAGGTAATTTTTAGGAAGATATGGGAAACCAGACACAGAGTTGTGATAATGCTGGCAAGATCATTAGGTATAGTGTGTCATGAAGCATTAAACTCAAGTCCCATGGGATTTGAAAGTGTGTGTGTGTGCGCGCGCACAAGTGGTGGAAAGCCCCTTACCAAGCACAACTGAATGGACAGGCTATAACTGCAGCAAATTTTCAGCTGTCCCGAGGCCTACACTCTTAAAAATAAAGGTGCTTCAAAAGGTTCTTCAAGCGATGCCATAGAATAACCATTTTTATTCCACAAAGAACCATTCAGTCAAAGGTTCCTTAAAGAACCATTTCTTTCTTGCGTTTTTGTAATCTGAAGAACCTTCTTTCGCCACAAAGAACCTTTTGTGAAACAGAAAGGTTCTTCAGATGTTAAAGGTTCTTTATGGAACCATTTAGACAAAAAGGTTCTTCTATGGCATCGTGAAGCACCTTTATTTTTAAGAGTGTAGAAGTGACTAGAAGTGTTTTAAGTTACCGCTTGGTGGTGTAGTTTGATTATGGCCTACATTTAGCTTTTAACTTCTGCCAACTGTTTTTAGGCTTCAAAATAGATAAAAGTTTTTCATTTGTGAATGATGAACAAGACATGTAAGAATCATGACCTTTTGTCAGTCACAGAGCTTATTTTCTGCTATAATCCAAAAGCCAAAGGAAAAAAATTTGTTGGGTTTTTTGTTGAGGGATGCAAACTTCCAGGTTGGCCTACAAAAATATTTCACCACTACAGGACTCTATTATATCTTTAAAGTGCACAAGTGCTTCCTGTGTGCAACCACAAGCAGCACAGTTAATGAATTGTGAAATATATATATATATATTTATCCCAAAATATATATTTTTTTCAGCATGCTAGGATATGCATAGTGTGCATGCAGCGAATTTCATCGCAATATTGCAGAGCACAACTGTGATCCCTGAATCGTGGACAATTACTCTTAAGCCCACTGGAAACCATTACTAACCGCAACGACATAATCATGTTGTAATAAATGGTATTCTAAAAATATAATTGTTCATTCCTCAGCATAGTGAGGTCAAATTGAAACTTGTTTGGGAGTAAAACTGTAAGGTGGGTGAACCATAATCAACACAATACTTGATACCTTTTTTTTCTTTCTTTTTCAAACAGGTAGAAATATTCCTACAAAACAAAGAGACATTTATGAATATTACTCAAAATGTAATTTGGCTCCTAAATGGATCCCTAGTAAAAAAAAAAAAATTCCACCCCCAATGTGTTACATCTGGGAAACTGGTCATAAGTGCAGGCCCTTATTCGGGTTATATAAGATCACGTCAGACATGCAAAAGAGCACCACAGTCCCCTGAGTCAATAAACCCTTGATGAGCTCAGACGCACGACCCCAGCTCGCTGCCACGGGGGTAGGAGGGAAAAGTCCAGCAGGAGTTTCATGCTCTCTGCTTCAGTCAAGTCAAACTCAAGTCCCATGGGATTTGAAAGTGTGTGTGTGTGCGCGCGCACAAGTGGTGGAAAGCCCCTTACCAAGCACAACTGAATGGACAGGCTATAACTGCAGCAAATTTTCAGCTGTCCCGAGGCCTACACTCTTAAAAATAAAGGTGCTTCAAAAGGTTCTTCAAGCGATGCCATAGAATAACCATTTTTATTCCACAAAGAACCATTCAGTCAAAGGTTCCTTAAAGAACCATTTCTTTCTTGCGTTTTTGTAATCTGAAGAACCTTCTTTCGCCACAAATAACCTTTTGTGAAACAGAAGGGTTCTTCAGATGTTAAAGGTTCTTTATGGAACCATTTAGACAAAAAGGTTCTTCTATGGCATCGTGAAGCACCTTTATTTTTAAGAGTGTAGAAGTGACTAGAAGAAGAGAAACGGTCGACTGTTGGGATATAGTGGGACTGGCTATTTAAAGGGGAGGAGGCTAATAGGACCAAACAAGGCTATGTCTTTAACTGAAACTAGATGTGTTGTGTTTCTGTCGTACAAACACTAATATCACGAATCAAAATCCTACTGTTAAACTCATACACATTTTGTACCTAGCCTAAACTGCTGCCATAGTTTTGAGAAGCTGGTAACACGTTATCCAACCCATAATGAAGGGATTCAGCCTGCGACTAAGATGCAGCAAAAACGTGACAAAATAATAAAGTCACCATTGGTGATAAGATAGATATTTATGTGCGTCCATATGTGGTTCTGTGGAATTAGTTAATAGAATGCTGACATTTTTGTAGGACAAAACCTGGAAACGAGTTAGCATTTTAGCACTTCTAGTTCCATCATCCTGAAGTCAGTTGGTTTTTGGTTAAATGCTTGAAATAAGCATTCTGTGGTTAATACAAGCGTAAGATATTTTCACATTTATCTATATGGGACTACAGAGGTTGTTGGGGATATTAAATGTCATGCAGAACATGCAAATTAATCTACTCACTAGTCCGCTTTCACAGCCTTGTTGAGTGCATAATTGGGCGCTTGAAAACTAGGGAATGTGTGTGTGTGTGTGTGTGTGTGGTTAATACAAGCGTAAGATATTTTCACATTTATCTATATGGGACTACAGAGGTTGTTGGGGATATTAAATGTCATGCAGAACATGCAAATTAATCTACTCACTAGTCCGCTTTCACAGCCTTGTTGAGTGCATAATTGGGCGCTTGAAAACTAGGGAATGTGTGTGTGTGTGTGTGTTTTAAGTTACCGCTTGGTGGTGTAGTTTGATTATGGCCTACATTTAGCTTTTAACTTCTGCCGACTGTTTTTAGGCTTCAAAATAGATAAAAGTTTTTCATTTGTGAATGATGAACAAGACATGTAAGAATCATGACCTTTTGTCAGTCACAGAGCTTATTTTCTGCTATAATCCAAAAGCCAAAGGAAAAAAATTTGTTGGGTTTTTTGTTGAGGGATGCAAACTTCCAGGTTGGCCTACAAAAATATTTCACCACTGAAGATATGGGAAACCAGACACAGAGTTGTGATAATGCTGGCAAGATCATTAGGTATAGTGTGTCATGAAGCATTAAACTCAAGTCCCATGGGATTTGAAAGTGTGTGTGTGCGCGCACAAGTGGTGGAAAGCCCCTTACCAAGCACAACTGAATGGACAGGCTATAACTGCAGCAAATTTTCAGCTGTCCCGAGGCCTACACTCTTAAAAATAAAGGTGCTTCAAAAGGTTCTTCAAGCGATGCCATAGAATAACCATTTTTATTCCACAAAGAACCATTCAGTCAAAGGTTCCTTAAAGAACCATTTCTTTCTTGCGTTTTTGTAATCTGAAGAACCTTCTTTCGCCACAAATAACCTTTTGTGAAACAGAAGGGTTCTTCAGATGTTAAAGGTTCTTTATGGAACCATTTAGACAAAAAGGTTCTTCTATGGCATCGTGAAGCACCTTTATTTTTAAGAGTGTAGAAGTGACTAGAAGAAGAGAAACGGGCGACTGTTGGGATATAGTGGGACTGGCTATTTAAAGGGGAGGAGGCTAATAGGACCAAACAAGGCTATGTCTTTAACTGAAACTAGATGTGTTGTGTTTCTGTCGTACAAACACTAATATCACGAATCAAAATCCTACTGTTAAACTCATACACATTTTGTACCTAGCCTAAACTGCTGCCATAGTTTTGAGAAGCTGGTAACACGTTATCCAACCCATAATGAAGGGATTCAGCCTGCGACTAAGATGCAGCAAAAACGTGACAAAATAATAAAGTCACCATTGGTGATAAGATAGATATTTATGTGCGTCCATATGTGGTTCTGTGGAATTAGTTAATAGAATGCTGACATTTTTGTAGGACAAAACCTGGAAACGAGTTAGCATTTTAGCACTTCTAGTTCCATCATCCTGAAGTCAGTTGGTTTTTGGTTAAATGCTTGAAATAAGCATTCTGTGGTTAATACAAGCGTAAGATATTTTCACATTTATCTATATGGGACTACAGAGGTTGTTGGGGATATTAAATGTCATGCAGAACATGCAAATTAATCTACTCACTAGTCCGCTTTCACAGCCTTGTTGAGTGCATAATTGGGCGCTTGAAAACTAGGGAATGTGTGTGTGTGTGTGTGTGTGTTTTAAGTTACCGCTTGGTGGTGTAGTTTGATTATGGCCTACATTTAGCTTTTAACTTCTGCCAACTGTTTTTAGGCTTCAAAATAGATAAAAGTTTTTCATTTGTGAATGATGAACAAGACATGTAAGAATCATGACCTTTTGTCAGTCACAGAGCTTATTTTCTGCTATAATCCAAAAGCCAAAGGAAAAAAATTTGTTGGGTTTTTTGTTGAGGGATGCAAACTTCCAGGTTGGCCTACAAAAATATTTCACCACTACAGGACTCTATTATATCTTTAAAGTGCACAAGTGCTTCCTGTGTGCAACCACAAGCAGCACAGTTAATGAATTGTGATATATATATATATTTATCCCAAAATATATATTTTTTTCAGCATGCTAGGATATGCATAGTGCGCATGCAGCGAATTTCATCGCAATATTGCAGAGCACAACTGTGATCCCTGAATCGTGGACAATTACTCTTAAGCCCACTGGAAACCATTACTAACCGCAACGACATAATCATGTTGTAATAAATGGTATTCTAAAAATATAATTGTTCATTCCTCAGCATAGTGAGGTCAAATTGAAACTTGTTTGGGAGTAAAACTGTAAGGTGGGTGAACCATAATCAACACAATACTTGATACCTTTTTTTTCTTTCTTTTTCAAACAGGTAGAAATATTCCTACAAAACAAAGAGACATTTATGAATATTACTCAAAATGTAATTTGGCTCCTAAATGGATCCCTAGTAAAAAAAAAAAAATTCCACCCCCAATGTGTTACATCTGGGAAACTGGTCATAAGTGCAGGCCCTTATTCGGGTTATATAAGATCACGTCAGACATGCAAAAGAGCACCACAGTCCCCTGAGTCAATAAACCCTTGATGAGCTCAGACGCACGACCCCAGCTCGCTGCCACGGGGGTAGGAGGGAAAAGTCCAGCAGGAGTTTCATGCTCTCTGCTTCAGTCAAGTCACCACTCTCGAAATGACGTCGCCCAAGCACAAGTACACACTTCGGATGAGTTTTACAAAGAACAGTGTCATTTTTCTACCTGCAGGACTCATCCGTTGTGAAGCCACTGAGAAGCTTGCTGTGAAGATCGTAACTGGAGATGCAGAAAGCTGAAGTGATGTATGTGTGGGCCCGCTGTAGTTTTGTTCTTTTACGAAACCTTTTTCCTTGGAGAAGTGAAAGGTAGGCTGGAAGGGATTCCCCGCATTGACAGTTCATACACACCTACAACAATGTGAGGCCCACACATCTACTGCAGAAAAGCACACACACACACCACAATCAACCTTCAGGAAGTGGAAATAATTAGGTCACATGAACACATGACTTTTACAGTAAAACTATTCACAGAAAGACAAAATGTCACTTTCACAATTAGCCCCACAACTTATATTCATTAAAAAAAAAAAAAATCCAAGTAGCCTATTATGGTGAAGCTTGTACCTATTATTATCCTTAACTTTACCCGCTATGTTGTTCCAAGAGGGAAAACTTTGGGAATTTCTGAGCATTGGCTAACTTTATGGCTTATTTGGAATAGCAGCACCTTATTTAACATAGAATGTTGTTGTTACCGACTGTGCTATTATCGTGGCCTGTTGTGTTATTTTTATGATAAGAGCGATCAGCGCTTAGACAGAACTCTATTGTCAATTCCAGTATGTGGAACGATGGGGGTTTTCCCTCTTGAGCTGTCTGTGTTTCTCCCCAGCTCTGGGCCATCCTCAATGAAAAGATCTTCACGAGTGATTTACAAACTACACTATCTAATCTCCGATCTTTGATTTCTCTCTAATAAGCCCAGCTCTCGGCTCTCTTTATGACCCTGTTATTGTCCAAGACTGACTGTAGACGTCTAGGCTCCGCACGTATTCCTTTCAAAAGAGCATCATAAAGTACAGTTGAAAATCGGGACGCATATGCCAAGTCAATTTATCTTGCACTCTACTGATAATATCCAAATGTCATATGGAAGACACTTTTTTTTGCTGATTTTCAGTATGGGAGACAAGATAAGGTATGTATTGATACATCATCTTGTGTAGTTGCACTTCTCATTCAGTCAAAACAACTACTTTAAACTTCATATTGAAAGTACAGAGTGAATTTGGCCTCAACCAGAAATAGATTTCACATAAATGAGGTAACTCCAGCATTGCATCATGGGTGACTAAAACTGGGCAGACTTACAAAAGCACTACTAGGAGATTCACAAAATCTCCCATTGTTCATTCTCTGATTTTCCAGGCAAACACGTGGTCATATTTAAATCATAAATAAATATATTTAATTATTAACTGATTTTTTTTTTAACTTAGTTTACTATAACAATTTAGATTACTGTATTAAAACGTACAGTTTTTCTTACACTACTGGCTCCAAAATGCTTTTGTTTTTAAAGAAGCCTTATTTTTTCATTCTCATTTATTTGATCAAAAAAATACAATTAAAACAGTAATACTGTAAAATATAATTGCGGTTTAAAAGAACGGTTTTCTACTTTAATATATTTTAAAATTCTATGTAGTCCTGTGATGGCAAAGCTGTATTTTCATCATCATTACTCCAGTCTATGTCAAAAACATGTTGATTTGCTGCTCAAGAAACATTTCTGAGTATTATCACTGGTGAACACAGCTGTGTTGCTGGTTCTTTGCGGAACCCATAGCAACAAGGACAAGGCAAGGCGGCATGGATAATGTAGACCAGAGGAGCAGTTGAAACATAGCAGCACTGGGGTCAGCAGTCAGTCTGTAGAAACATGGGAGAGAGAGAAGAAACCGGAGGAACGCTTATCGATTCCTGCCATTGTCTCTTGAAAGGAAGACCCATTTAGTGGGCAGCAAACGTGGCCTTCTTCAAGCTAAAATTGGACCAGTTGATGGACAACCTCTGCCTTGTCTGTCGCGCTGAGTCCAAGCAGAACCTGCAAAAAAGGTGAAACATGAATTCATTGGGGAACAAAAGGTCATGAATGCCAGATTAAAACATTACAGTATAATACCAAACAGTACCTTTTGAAATATTCCACCTCGCGTTCGGTCTCGTCCATGTCTACGCTGTCCAAATCAATGTCTTTGGGCAGAAAAACATCATCTGTTGGACAATAAGAGAGTTTTGACTTGATTTTCCATTCAAAAATGGACAAATGTTTTCCTTTTATCCTTTATCTTCAGACAGTCTGGCACTTCACAACACTCACCTATTGAGTTACTCGTCTTGTCGGCTTTTTTCTTCTTATTCTTCTTGGCTTTGCTTTTGGGCTGAGGGGACTCATTGTTTGGGACTTTGCCGTTCTGCTGAGGAGGTTCTACAGCAGAAGATTCAATAACAGGAGAGTTCCTCTCGTCTTTCCCTCCATTCTGTGTCTTTTTCCCATTAGTCCTTTCGTCCCTCTTGATCTCGGTCACTGACTCGTCTGAAGCTTTCTGCTTGGCTTTGGTGTCAGTTTGAGGGCTGGCTGCATTCCCGGCTTTGGGAAGCTCTGAAGCTTTGGAAGTCTCAGCTGGCCTCTTTGTGGCCTCACTGTTGGGTTTGGAGCCATTTGCTTGCTGTTTGGGTTTGACCTTGGTATGGGAGGACTCTGGGTGGGAGGAGGTGCCATTCAGGAGGGCAGGAGACTCTGAAGGTCTCTCTTTGCAAGTCTTTAGGCTTGGCTGTTGCAATGGGCTGTTCTTCCCACCCGTGGGGGATTCAGGTTCTATACGAGGCTCCTTAGGACTGAGACGGATGAGATTGTGCAGTAGCTGTGTTTTGCCGTTATGCATGTTCTTTTCTAAAACGCTCTGTGCTGTCTGTTGAAGAGGCTGAGGGCTGTTGGTTGCTGGAACGAGAGAAGGATTTTCAGACTTGGTTACCTCCTTGACTTTATTGTCTTTCTTTTTCTTCTTAGATGCCCGCAACTGCTGCATTTCCTGCAAACGGAGCAGCTCCTGCTTCAGTGCTTCCTCCTCCTCCTGTTGCCGCCTTCTCTGTTCCTTTAGAAACTGCTGTTGTACCTCCAGTTCCCGAGCCTCCACCTCTAGACGGGCTTTCTCCTCCAGCTGCACCCAAACAAACCCCCAGACAGTTAATTCCATGACACCCAAAAACATAGTTTGATCCCATGACCAGTGTTTTTTTTTTTTAAATAACAAATATCATGCATTACTCATTCATAAATATCATTAAGCATTTTGGGTCAACATCACATTTTACAACCTGAACTAATCTTACTTTGTCATATAAAGGTCAAATTATTTGACATTTCATGAGGAGTGTAATGTCAAAAACGGTTTGAAAGTTTTTTCAAATACAAATAAGCATTGTTGAAGTTTTGTTAAAAAAGTCCTGTCAATCAATTCTGAAATTAATCGCGATTAATCCCACCTAACATTTATGTTTTTATATTGAAAAATAAATCCACAAATTAATGTAGAAATAACAAAGACAGTATATGTTTTATATTTGTTTACTGGCATCTTTTTTAAGTATCACTGATACCAAAACTACCGATGTCTCTATGAAATAGTTTTTTTCCCCCTAATATTTAACCGTTGACTATAGCCATTCAACATTACGGTAGCTGTAACTGCTATCAATTTTAACATTTATTAGACTTTAAAAAATAACCTCTAGTGACCTTAAAACAATCTTCACATAAACCCATTATAATAAATGTCATATTTACCTGTGCCCTTCAGCAAGAAGGAAATCTACAGAAACTGAATAAAGTTATCAAACACTAAATTCTAAATTAAATATAGATGAATTCTGAAGCTACACAAGTTATTGATTTCCTCTTTTGTTCTTTGATTAACAGACATCGCGGTAGCTGCGTTACTAGTTTATTTTGGCTACTTTAAGAGCTGCCGCTGCTGAACATGACACAGATCTGACACGCATAGTATTTTCTCACTACTATCTACCTTTTCTGCACTTCAGGTCTTAAAGTCTCTATTAATGAGCTGACGAGCTGAATCGGGTGTGTTAGATGAGGGAGACAGTGCCGGGCTTCTCCAAGACAATTTTGAAAACCACTGCATTTCAGAGACATGTTCTTAAATGTGACATATATAACAAATACATGCATGCAAAGTTGAGGCAGCTTTAATCGCCTTTTTTGGTTCATGACTTAACTGATGACATAACTACAACTTTGCCTGCTCGTGGTTTCATTTGCGCTTTAATATGATATAGCGCTTTAAAGTATTTGTGTGTGCATTTGAAGAGCACGTGCTAAAGCACAGTATAAAGATTTTTTTTTTACTGACAACATCATCTGACGTAGTTCACTGTTGTTCTACTGAAGCTCCCTCGTCACCTGTACATTTTCCTCGCTCATTTGACTAGGACCTGTCGCCAAGGTAAAGTTGGAGTGCACATTTGAATGTCTCCTGTTTGATGTGGTCGTTAAGACGTTCTACGTCTAAATAAATGCAATTCTTGTCAAGAAAAAAAGACAGAAGCAGCAGTTGTAATTGGAATGGCCAACCCTAGCTCCACCCCTGCGTTAATTGTGTTAAATATTTTAAATGCTGTTAAACTGAACAAATTAATTGCATGTGTTAACGTATATTATATATTAGGGGTGGAACGATACATGTATTCGTACCGAACCGTCACAGTACGGACATCTTGGTTCGGTGCATGAGGCCTTACAATGAATACAGGCAATTCACCCCCAATCCAGAAGGGGGCGCCTGCAGCAATGCACCTCTGTTTGATAACCGGCCGACAGCAGAAGTACAGCGAATGCCGCATGTTGCGCACTTGAAAACAAAGCACACTAGACAGTGACCATGTGCTGACTCTGATTGCGTCTCTCACAGACTGGCAAAGGAGTATACTTAAAAAGCTTGTGCACTCAACTGTTTGCGAAACGGTGCTTTGTGTTCGTGTATCCTACCCCTCTCATTCGGCACAAATCCAAATATTCCATAATATTTCAATATTTGCGATGTAACGAATGCTAAACTATTATTTATTATGTTAATTATAGGTTTTGTACTTCAGTTCCAACGGTGACACAGAGGCGGGTGCGCTGATGTTTGGTTCACCGCATTTTATTTTTATAAAGTACCAACTGTGCTGTCAAGTTAGCAATGCTGGAACTGATGTGTTTTGTGTGTGTGTGTGTGTGTGTGTGTGTGTGTATGCCGGCGTGATCACTTCAACTGTTTCCTTATACCAGCAGAATTGCTGTCAAGTTAACAATGGTGGAACTGATGTGTTTTGTGTGTGTGTGTGTGTGTGTGTGTGTGTGTATGCCGGCGTGATCACTTCAACTGTTTCCTTATACCAGCAGAATCAACTTTAAACACTTAATGTCTTATTAATAATGCATCACTGTATAAAGATCTGCTTTTATTTGTGTACACTCACAATGAAAACAAAACATTGTGCTTTTGTAAAATAATGAAAACAAATAGGATGTCGCTTTCTGCAATTTGAGTTTCCTTTCTGTGAACAAATTTAGCATGTCACCAAAATGAACTGAAACTCCGCATATATAGGCTACGTTACGTGTCGCACTGTTTTTTTCCCTTGTTTATCTAAACTAAATCAAATATATTTAAAGAATTTATTCCTTGTATGTATATATGTACTGCCGATTATATATATTTAACAATGTAATAATATTTAGTATTTTTACATCTAGGTGGAACATTTTTTAATTTATACTACTGTCTGTTCAAAATAAATGAAGAAACCGAGCATAGTAGGTTTGTTTATTTTTTCCAGTTGTACCGAAACGTATCGAACCGTGACCCCCGAACCGAGGTACGTACCGAACCGTGACATCTGTGTACCGTTCCACCCCATATATATATATATATATATATATATATATATAATGTTATTACAATATAAAATGGTTTCTATTTTAATATTCTTTAAAATATAATTTATTCCTGTGATGCAGCACTGAACTTCCATCAGCCATTACTCCAGTATAAAGTGTTACATGACCCTTCAGAAATCATTCTAATATGCTGATTTATTATTAGAATTATCAATGATCAGCATATTAGAATGATTTCTGAAGGATCATGTGACACTGAAGACTGGAGTAATGATGCTGAAAATTCAGCTTTGCATCACAGGAATACATTAGATTTTTATGTATATTAAAATAGGAAATCGTTATTTTACATCGTAATAATATTTCACAATATAAATTTTTTTTCTGTATTTTTGATCAAATAAACGCAGCCTTGATGAGCATAAGAAACTTCTTTAAGAAGATTAATAATCTTTCTTTATGATGAATATATTTAGAATTATCAATGATCAGCATATTAGAATGATTTCTGAAGGATCATGTGACACTGAAGACTGGAGTAATGATGCTGAAAATTCAGCTTTGCATCACAGGAATACATTAGATTTTTATGTATATTAAAATAGGAAATCGTTATTTTACATCGTAATAATATTTCACAATATAAATTTTTTTTCTGTATTTTTGATCAAATAAACGCAGCCTTGATGAGCATAAGAAACTTCTTTAAGAAGATTAATAATCTTTCTTTATGATGAATATATTTAGACAAGAGTGTAATTCCTGATTACAAAATGAGTTTACCTTCTTTTGTTTGTGACGGGCACGTTTGGCTGCTTTGGAGCTGCTGGCTGGTTTGCTCTCCGCGCTGTTGATGAACTGTAACAGGTCCTCTACCTTGCGATGGTCCTTCACCCCGTCCTGCTCGAGCAGCAATTCTTCTTTCTTAGGCTGTTCCTCTTTCCGCTTAGTCAGCCTGAGTCGCAACTTCTCCCGCATCTCTGCATAGTTCCTACTGGTGGGTGCGGCAGGGGGCTACGCACCGCAAACAACATAGGCCTGATTAGCTTATTTATTCATCACACCTTTAACGATAAACAGGTAACATGAACTGCTTCCACAAATATTCCTTTAATGGTATGATATACATAAGCAGTGGAGCATGCAAAACTGATATGGTGCAGGAAATAAGTGCATGCACTGATCCATCACTAACACTGTGTGAACACCACACAATGATTGGAAGCTCTGATACCTCAAAGTGTCTGACTATAATTGAAATAGACCTGGATGGTATGATGTATGCAGTGAGTTAGGGCAGAAAAGGGTCTACTATACCGTGGTAGATGTATGCATTTACATGGATTACATCTGTGGCCAGGACCGCTTTGTGTTAATGTTAAAGTGACAAGTTGTATCTTGCATTCTGTACCAATTATTGCAAATACCATTAAGCCAATTATCAGTAGATGATATGGTTGATAACTGATGAATGGCTTATTAATAATCTTTATTTTCTCTAAATAAATATGAAATAAATAAAACACTAAACTAAAATCAGTTGTTTTAAATGCTACAGGTGAATTTAGGCATCATAAGCTTATAATGTACTGTATGAAAAGTGGATATTCATTTTGAGATTTGCTAAATATTATATTGTGAGTGTCAGATGACGGCAAAGCTAATTTAAATGTAAAAACGGGAAATGAACGTGCACAATTTAATATCCAAAAATGAATGATATATATCCAATATCAACAGATAAACAGTAAAAAAAAAAAAAAACTAAAACTAAACACTAATATCAGCTGACAAACAAAAAATTATTAATATATGCCAGACAATATAATCAAATGAGATGTACCTTTTATTTAATTTCAAGTGTTTAATTATTTTATTTCAAATATTTTATTATTCAAAAATAGCCATTACCTCTTATCGTATTTGTTTAATAAACAAACCAGTCTTGCTATCTATCATATTGTGATAAATTCCTTTAATGTGAATCATATTATATTCAATAATCTATACTGTGTGATGTAATACTTTGGTCATACTGCCCAATCCTAATTAGGAAGACTTTTAATTGAACAGTTTGGTGACAGCCAAATGAGTGCATTTCCATACCCCTCCGTGACCGAAGAATTCACAGTAGCAGCAGTCACAGTACTCTAAAACTAAACACTAATATCAGCTGACAAACAAAAAATTATTAATATATGCCAGACAATATAATCAAATGAGATGTACCTTTTATTTAATTTCAAGTGTTTAATTATTTTATTTCAAATATTTTATTATTCAAAAATAGCCATTACCTCTTATCGTATTTGTTTAATAAACAAACCAGTCTTGCTATCTATCATATTGTGATAAATTCCTTTAATGTGAATCATATTATATTCAATAATCTATACTGTGTGATGTAATACTTTGGTCATACTGCCCAATCCTAATTAGGAAGACTTTTAATTGAACAGTTTGGTGACAGCCAAATGAGTGCATTTCCATACCCCTCCGTGACCGAAGAATTCACAGTAGCAGCAGTCACAGTACTTTCCTTCCTTCTGATTGGTGGAGGTGGAGGTAGAGGAGCTGTGCTCTGAGCTGCTGTCCTCATCTTGGCTCTCCTCTCCTTCATATGGCTGGTGTTCGTAGCCTCCGTTCCCTTCACAGCGATGACCCTCACAGTCTGGATCGCTGACAAAAACATCCGAACTGTGAGTATATGGATCATATTCTGGTGTCTTTCTTAAAAACATAAAGCTTGACATGGTATTGAATACAACAGCTTGTCTATGCGTTTTGGATGCTGGCACAGAAAGAACATGACAGAAAACGTATAAATGATACACATGGGGGACTGACCTGCACACGCTATTTGGACCACTGACTAAACCATCGACCGGGACGGTTGGCTGCTCACCAGCTGACAAGCACAGACCCTGATGGACATCCATGTAGCCTGGAGTCTGAGTTACAGTCTTTGGGAAGGACTGGGTGCCTATACTGGGTAGGTGGGTGTTGGGGGAAGAGGGATGTGAGGTTCCGCTGAAAGGGGGGAGAGACGCGAGACTAGTGGGACTATTCCTAGGAGCAACAGGAGTGGGATGTCTATGGTCCTCTTTACCTAAATTATGGAAAACTTCATCTAAAAAAAGGGAGAGGAGGAAAAGGAGGAAAATAAGCACAGGAAAGCAAAAATTCTATCTAAATACTCATGATGGGCCATTTAGAAATGTGGAAGTGATTATTACTCGACTGGACAGTGGTGGCGGTACTGGAGACAGAGGTGGCGGCAGAGGAAGTGGCCATCACCACTTCACTCGCCTCCATGAAGGCATCTTGGTAGTTGAAGAGACACTTTTTCTTGGCGCCGTTCTTCTTCTCTTTGCCATCTGGAGCAGGGTGGGGATTGACATTGGGGTCCAAACTGGAGGAGAGAAGGTGCACGTCGGGAAGGGGAGGGCCCAGCATGTCACCTTTGATAAGGAGAAGAGTTTTAGGGTCAGAGAGATACTGAAAACGATAGAAGTCACCAGACACATTATTTTTGGTCTTTTAATGACCATTTAAATGCACATAAAACAAGTATATAAAATATGTATAGAGCCAAACAGAACAAGTAGTTGTTACTACAGTGACAACACCCACTTTTTGACACAGATGGCTCGTCTGAGGTGTGGTGCTAAAAAAAATTGCATTTGGACTCATTCATAAATTTTGATCTCTTTCCAACAGTTTCTCACCACCAGCCCTGCGGTCTCGGGGAAACCCATCAATTATGGTCCAGCAAGAGCACACCGTTAAAACTTAAGGAGTATAAACATAACACGGCCTCTGTGGACTGCTTTTTGCTAATGATGGCTAAGTGACTAAATGACTTTGATAGTTAATATTACTCAAAAACAGCTCAGCCAAACAGCTTAAATTGTGTGTAGTTTTTAGTTTATGGCTTA
Organism: Sinocyclocheilus grahami; assembly: GCF_001515645.1. Classification (NCBI taxonomy): domain Eukaryota; kingdom Metazoa; phylum Chordata; class Actinopteri; order Cypriniformes; family Cyprinidae; genus Sinocyclocheilus; species Sinocyclocheilus grahami. The sequence goes on from NW_015505434.1 coordinate 438,413, forward strand.
AGTAAAACTTTTATTATGTTATCACTGTGTCAATTCTTGTGAGTGAATCCTGTATCCCATATATATTTGGGGGATAAAAAAATAAAACAATTTCAGAGATTCACTCAGGCATTTTAAGGCTGTTGTCACTCCCAAATCTCTTCAGTGTGTATGTGGCCATTCTGATATGAATTTTGAATGGATTGAGAGTACGGACTCTGATTTTGTGACTACATGAAATACAAAAAATAATGTTTTAAGCTTATTTCTCAGATATTTTAGTCAAGTATCTGAAGTATCTAAACACAGATCCTGGTCCTGTATGCACATTGTGCTGTTCCAAATTATAACAGGTTCTTCCATAGATGCTTTTTTTTTTTTTAAGTCAGCATGAAACTAAAATTCCAAGCATCTGTTTCAGTTCTATTGTGTTGTACATCCAACTGAAACAGCTTCCTGAATGAGAAAAAAAATGTAGGATGAGATGTGATTTTGTCCATCAGAAATTAATTAGATTGTTGTTGCTTGCTAATTGCTGTTATCTCATGTGAGTGACAGGTGAAGGGAGGGAGGAATTACTGGCTAGTCTTCAAAGAAGAGATGTTGTTGGAGGGGGATGGGAAGTTAATGTTTTTGATTAAGGATTACAAGGGCAAATAAAAAATATATAAAAATATTGTGCACGGATAAATTATTTATGATAAAACACTGAATTATTACATAAAAAGGTAATAATTGTCACTTTTGATTTCATGGTGACTTCTGAATGTAGTCTGACTGATCAGATACCCAGAAATATTAATACCAGATCTAAATGGTATTAATGGTGGTTAATGTTTTAAGCACCTGAATAACTCCTAAAGGTTACAACTCTCCACATTAAAAATTCAACTTTGAAGTGTGCAAAACATCTTTAAAATGACTTGGGCAACTGACCAGGTAGGGGTTCCTGTAGCAGCACAGAAGGGTTCCAGTTTTTCATCATGTGCGTGTCCCAGAGGTTCTCTAGTTTAAGCGAGGGACATGGCAAAGAGCCGTTCCAGTCCCCTGCTGTGTTGAAGCAGCTCTGGTAGACATGCTCTGGTAGGGTGGGGTTGAACACTTGCTGCTTTCCGCCTGTTTGACTGGATGTGGGGCTGGGAGGGAGAGTCTAGAGAAGATGATGTGAAGAGAGTTGGGATCATTATATGAAAAATCCATCAAGAAATTTTAACAACATTTTTACAATAAGGCTACTGAAAATGTAATGGGAAATTTATGATGACATCGCGTCACTGCTTGATAAGCAATAGTCAATGATGTGGAAAGGGACATACCCAGTAAGAAGTAAAATTTTGCACCTGTGCTTTTTTTTTTAAAGATTATGATTTCTGATACAAGTCACCCCCCTTGTGGCTGGAAAAATAACAGCAAATTCACCAAGCACCTATAACCCACACAACTCTCAAAGGGAAGGCTGGGAATTGCCTGTGCATTTCTGTGCATGTGCGTGCATCTAACCTTGCTGTGTGTGAGCGGAGGGGTGGAGTAGAGGGTGGGCAGCAGTGGTCTGGGCAGGTGGGAGAGGTTGTGTAAGGGTAGATGGCCGTGGATGTGGGGGTAGAGGTGGAGGGCAGGGTGGGCTGCCGTCTTCTCTGAGAAGAAATGGTGACCCCCCGCATGCAGCCTGGTGGTAGGCAGACAGGTGGAGTTCAGGCCGGAGGCGCTACCGCCCCCGTTGCCCTGATTGCACACATGACATTCGCACTGATGTTGTACCTGATCCACCTAAAAAGGAAATGAAGATTTATCATTTTGTCAGAGGCCATATTTGCTTCTCAAGGTCAGCACATGCATGGGCTAAACTTACGCATGTGTAACAGCTCAAGCGGATTAAGTGTTATAGTTTCCAAAGGCTTAATAGTGTTTTAAAACAATTTTGTACCCTACCATAAAAACAAGCTACTTAAAGGGTTAGTTCACCCAAAAATGAAAATTAGCCCATAAATTACTCACCCTCAAGTCATCCTAGGTGTATATGACTTTCTTCTTTCAGACGAATCCAGTCGGAGTTATATAAAAAATTGTCTTTGATCTATCAAGCTGTTTCATGGCACTCAGCGGGTGTTGCATGCATCAGTCCAAAAGCACTTAAATAAAATGCGCCCATGCATAAAAAAAAAAAAAAGTGTCTCACACGGCTCCGGGGGGTGAACAAAGGCCTTCTGTAGCGAATCGATGTGCTTTTGTAAGAAAAATATCCATATTCAAAACGTAATAATCACTTTAATGTAGCTTGCGCTCACTGTTGTACACTGGAAGCAGTTCCGGGCGAATGACGTATGGAGGTCGGCTTTACGCATGCGCCGCTCAGAAGTGACGCACGCGGAAGCGCAGGGGAGAGATCAAAACAAAACAACGGTCACTAATTAGAAGTACAAAACGAGGATTTGTAAAGAAGAATGTCGGAGAATTTCGATATAAGCCAAGAGGAGACTGGTTTTCCTTTGCTAAAGTAAGGAAACTTTGCTTCCTTTGCTCCTGTTAACAAACGTTAGTTTTCACGAGATTCACCGGCGCATGTGCAGCACTGACCTCATACGTCATCCGCCCTGAACTGCTTCCAGTGTACAACAGTGAGCGCAAGCTAGATTAAAGTGATTATTACGTTTTGAATATGGATATTTTTCTTACAAAAATGCTTCGATTCGCTACAGGAGGCCTTTGTTCACCCCCCGAGCCGTGTAAGGGACTTTTTTTTATGGATGGGCGCACTTTATTTAACTGCTTTTGGACTGATGCATGCAACACCCGCTGAGTGCCATGAAACAGCTTGAAAGATAATCCTTTAAGAACAGCAATGCTGAATAACTAAATAATTATGATATAGCTGTACAGTATTCCAAAAAAATTCAAAATAATTTGATGTGTATATATATATATACAGTGGGTACGGAAAGTATTCAGACCCCCTTAAATTTTTCACTCTTTGTTATATTGCAGCCATTTGCTAAAATCATTTAAGTTAATTTTTTTTCCTCATTAATGTACACACAGCACACCATATTGACAGAAAAACACAGAATTGTTGACATTTTTGCAGATTTATTAAAAAAGAAAAACTGAAATAACACATGGTCCTAAGTATTCAGACCCTTTGCTCAGTATTTAGTAGAAGCACCCTTTTGATCGAATACAGCCATGAGTCTTTTTGGGAAAGAGGCAACAAGTTTTTCACACCTGGATTTGAAACACCTCATACCAGCCATTGGCAGAACATACATTTGAAAACTTATTACATTAAACATTTTAATGTATTTAATATTTTGAATGTACAACTTATCTTTGCAACCCATAAAAAAAAAACATTCTATATTTTTTTCCTTGCAACCCCTTTGGGGTTTTGGTTTGTAAAACCCTGTACCCTTAAGTCATCTATTTGTTTTGTTAGATCATGCTATTATTGTGTTAGTAGATAATATATACTGTAACGGTTGTTTAATATATATATATATATATATATATATATATATATATCACTTTTTGAATTTTAGTCAGTGTGTATGTTTGGGTATAAAAAAGATCTTCAAACTTACAAATCTCAAAGTCCACTCCAAAGGGATATTTAGTTTTTTTTTTAAATCCCTTTTCAAGAACCCATTAGAATATCATTAAAATAATTCCCACCTACAGAAATTTGAATGGTTGGGGGGTGGGGAGGGGCGAGGTCGTGGTTAGAACGCCTGGTTGAGTGGATCAGAAAATACGACGTCGACAAAGAAATGCTGCTGTAGCCTCAAGTTTTCGCAAGTTATTACACATGCACCTGAATAATTATGTATGTAAATATGTATGTTACAATTATGAAAACGTTTTTATAATAAACAGGGTTCCCACTCTTTCATGAACACCAGATTCAAGGACTTTCAAGGACTTTTTAAAGCACCATTTATTTTATATCAAGCACCTATCAAATTCACACCCCAGAATATGTAGTGTCATGAAAGACCTTACAGTACTTAACATTTCACTTACACTTAACATTTACATTAAACATTTCAGAGTAATAATGTTTTGAATGTGTAGGTTTCATAAATTTAGATCGTTTTGAGCAGTTGTGTTCAAAGGAATTTAATGAAATCCATTGAAATCAGTACTGGTGATAAATAAAATTCAATTTCTAAAATATTGATAAAATATGCATCAAACTGATTTTTGCTGTAGTTCTTGTACAATATTTAAATTGGAAAATTTCAAAATTTTTAAATTAATAAAAAGTGGTTAAATGTTGTAATAACACGGTAAAACCTGTTAACAAAAAATTTGCACATTCACTCAAAAGATACATTACACATTAATAAATAAACTCAAGTCAAAATAATTTTGTAAATTACTTCTTATTGTAAATCCCATTTTTTCACCTAGGAATGCAGCTCAAACATGCAGCTGCTCAAAACGTCAGTATTTTTAAAAAATATTTCATGAGCATTTTAAACCTTGTACATGTGCAAATCTGCAAAAAAAAATATAAAGAAAATAAATAAAAAAAATAGGACTTTCTATTTGCTTTTAAACTGTAAACGCTTTTCACTAAGCTGTTTTCCCAATTTTTCAAGTTCTACATTTTCTCCTTAGCTCCATGTTGCAGTAAGTTTTGGGAGTTCATTTTTAATCCATCTCCTATCCTGAAAAGTCTGTCTTGCAGAGACTGACAAAAATGAGCTCCTAAAACTTACTGCCAGATTCTGGAAGATAAATTCTTCAAACAGTGGTACAAGAGGATGCGGTGCTGCTCCTTCAAGAGTCACTCTCAACTTATCGGTCCATAAAGCCTACAAAAATAGTCTTCATGTATTTCACAACACTACAGAATGTTATTCTTATTAAGTAGGGGTAATTTTTTAGGATTTTTTACCCAAGCAAAGTCTCTGAGAACCTGTCACCTTGTAATTCTGGAGACTCAAGGTTGCAGTTCTGGAAAATAGTGGCACTGGAGACTAAAAGGTTCCTGATGGTTTCACACTTAATTCTGCACATGAATTATTAATTATTTTGCAGTTAACATGCTCTTTTCTTCTCCACCTGTTTCTTTTCTGACCCCGCTGACCCAATGAGCATTTCGCTGACCAATGTTCATGCCTTAACTTTGAAATTTTGTATTGCATTCGTTTTTAATATTTCTCATGGGGATTTAATCATTTTTGACTTCTCCGTCTGAGTTAAATCTCTTTCTTGGCTCATTTCATCCGTAAAAGAAAACCTGCCTACTAATTCTGCACACCTTAATAAGGAGTTTTTTATTTCCAGCCTTCATGTACAATTACATATCACTTCTAAATGATTAAATACAAAAATAATAGTAGTTATTAAGATTGATGTGGTTTGGAATTGGTAAAATGTGCTTGGAAAAAAATATGATCAGAATATCAACGTGCCTAATAATTATGCACACACTGTAAGATGTGCTCCCTTTACACAGAGTGCGCATGATCGCAAAATCGAAAGTGAAAGTGAACAGCGAGCGCTCATTCAAATGCAATTTCAATACCTCTATTGACTAATATTGATAGTGGCTCCCTGATGTGCGAAAATAATATACAATATTAGAATGCTTGCGGGAGCGGGACACACACGTTGTGGGAGTGGGCGGGAATGGTCAGAAATTCAGCGGGAGCGGGCTTAAAAAAAACTGCTAAGTTTTTTTTCGGCTACCCCATCTCCACCCCTAATCATTAGTGTCATTTCGTTCAGTCTTTGACAGAACATATAGGACAATTTTTGAAATGGCCCCATAAACAGGGGTTAAAGCAAAAAAAAAAAATCTTTTGACTGAAAATTTTTCCTCATTCCACAGCCATACCTGTATCGAGTTCGATACTTTTTAGGCACCGACCGAATTGCCTCGATACCATCAAGTATCGAAAAACGTCTTGTCGTTTGGTACCAAATTTCGATACCTAAGGGGTTAATCTCATCAACGTCAGTGAGGCGCAGATCGATGAGTGTTTGACATCTGCGAGAGCGATGCGAAAACGTACGGAGCAGTCTGCTCGTGGTACTATAGCCTAATACACCGATAGGTCTGCACAGTCGGTCCGCATCACGCGCCACACTGTGATGTGGCTCACACGTGAGGATTTAGTGTGAATGCGTCCCAGCCCCCGTAGCTGTAAGGTTACATTTACACTGGTGCGTTTTTGTTTTAAAATGAAAACGATCCTCGTCAAACTGATGTTTCCACTGCGTTTCAAGCCGGCTTTCCACTATCTCCGACAAATGACAGACCAAAAGTTATTCATTTCCAATGGAGAGTAGCGCGGGAGCTGTGTAGAGTTCCAATCATATGCAGACCATTCATGCACACTGTAGCATCACGCTACATAAGACCAGGGTTTAAATTGGGCCGGGCTGTCTGGGGCTGAGCCCCAGCACTGAACATAAGACTCCAGGGCTTGACATTAACTCTTTATTAACGCCAGACAAGTAACATGATTAAAACATCAGAAACCAAAAATAACTATGTAAACACCAAAACGCAATATTATTCTGATTTTATTACATTTAGAGTAAGTGGCGAATAGTGGATATAGCTACTGTATATAATGTATCTATTGACAGTATAAGGTTGCGCTGCTGAGGCGAGGCTCCTTTTGCCCCACTGTATATATATATATATATATATAAAAGCTTGATACCATAGAGCCCCCCCCACACACACACATAACAAGTCCCAATTTAACCCCTGAATAAGACAATAAATAAGATTTATATTTCGCTTTTACTCAAAACTCACTTTAAGCCACCATCAAGTTTTCTGTAATAACGTCTGATTGCCGTGTGTGTTTTGGTCATGTATTGTTGCTGAAATTAAATATATTATAACCTCTGAGTCAGAGCAGCGATCATGGAAGAGAGAGCACAGGCAGACAGCGCTAGAAACTGCTAATGCTTATCAGTAAATCAGTGGAAAATGAATAGAAATTACGATTCTGTCTGAGCTAGGAGTTTTAAAACAAACACGCACTAGTGTAAATGTAGCTAACAGATGTGTAAACTGAAGACTATTTGAGCTTTATTAAAACTATTTGCACTGATTTTTTGTTAGTTACATTTAGTTCCTTTGTGCAGTGGCTCAGGAGATGAGTCTTTGCGTCTGTAGAAACATCAACAAGCTGAAAAATGAAACCAAAGTTTTTTTTTCAGATAATGTAATCTTGTTCAAATAGATTTCATAAAATTGGTATCGAAAAAAGTATCGTTCAGGAACCGGTATCGAAAATTTTTGAACGATACCCAGCCCTATACCCGTCACACACCCAGTTTAAAAGCATTTTTTCTTCTTCTTGTAATTAGAAACGCTTGTCCTCCTAAATTAAAAAATTTAGGAGCACCTTCTAATCTTCTAATCAAAATTCTGATCAAAAATTTGCCTTCCTAATACGAGGTGACATTTGACTCAAAGTGACTAACAGGGGTATTTTCTTTTTACCTTTGTAATGGCATCTTTTCCATCTATGTCAAATTCAAAAATGTATGTTTATAAGCTTTTTAAAAATTCTATTTAAAACAATATAATAAGAAGTAGAATAAGACAAATAGGTTACCAATCATATGAAATTAGTATTAATAAAAAAATAATTTTGTAGAGGTGGCACAGGTACATTTTCAGACGTTTAATGAGGCTCCGAGGTGGCATGAGTGCAATTAAATTCATATATTTATGTGGAGATTTATGTTTTAAATATAAAATTTTGAATACAGATATATTAAATGATTTAAATAACTGAACTTATACGCTAAAAATGAAACTAAATCCGCCAGCAGGTGGCGACAAGTCACTGATTTTATCACTGAATCATTCATTCAATTGATTCGTTTGAACGGCTGATTCATTCAGGAATGAAGCAAGTGACTGTCTTTATGAATGGGTAATCATGAATCACTGACTTCAAAAACGCACTTTCATTGAATGAATGAAACTCAGCTGTGTTTGCTTTTAGAGATGCCAAGTGGCTGAGCTGTTACTATATTTAGAACTATTTTCGTTAAAGAAATAAAGCAAAATCAGGCAGTACTTGTTTACTGAACTGTTGTATTGAATCAATATCACATTTGCAAACTCCCTTAATAACTATTAAAAGCGGTCACTCTCCTTATTGCGATCTGTGGGCACACAGAAAATGAGCGTGTGCGAGTGAGTTCTCGAAGCTCAAAAGCACGTGCAAATGATACGTTCCGTAAACTGTCATTGTGTTATAAGTATGGAACCTGCGGGAATGAGTACAATTGTAATTAATAGCCACAATCCCGGGCCGAAATTCAAGTCTTGCTCTGTGTTCTCTGCTAATAACCCGACTGTGAATGATGCGAGCGGCATCACTATGTTGTCACTGAGAAGCTGCAGCCGTGTCCGGGAATGATTTTTGGTGTGCCGGCAGAACAACAACAACAACAACAATGCGCTACATGTTTCTTTTCCCCAAACTTTTTTTTCTCCAATTGACGGAAATCAGTCGTAGCGATGGAAAACTTTAATCCCTGCATAAACAAAATTTATTTCAAACTTAATTCAAGCACTTATGTTTGTTTTCAAGTACTTTGCAGGCCTTGAATCCATATGTCTGAAATTCAAGTACTTTCAAGAACAATAACAAAAACAACAACTATAACGTTATCACTCTAATATGTCTTGCAATATCCGTGTGTGCAAAGGTTCTGCGCGATCCTCTTGTTCAATATTCTCTGGGTCTGAATCCGGCTCAAATTGATATGGCAATATTGACGCCATCCTTGTCTAAACCGGAGCAGACGGAACTTGCTGCTTTGGCAAGGGGCGGGGCAGTACTGAAACACCGTCTAAGCTGTTCGCCCAATCACAACGCACTGGGATAGCTAACCAATCACATCACATTTCGTTTTTCGGAAGGCGGGCCTTCATCAAACCCAGAACTAATCGAGCCGTTTGTGCCAGGCTGGGGAGAAAGGTATTGTAATAATGTAAATTATGTAAAAAATAATGCGTTTTTCGAACCACCAAGCATGAGAGCATGTTCTAGTACACCCCCAAAACAAATTCAAGACATTGTAAAAGAGCATAATAGGACCCCTTTAAACTCTACCTGTGAATAAGGGTATGACGGAGCAAAGGGTATATAACAAAGTATTGAGATGAAATTTTGTTATTGACCAAATACTTATTTTCCACCATAATTTGCAAATAAATTCTTTAAAAATCCTACAATGTGATTTTCTGGATTTTTTTTTCTCATTTTGTCTCTCATAGTTGAGGTATACCTATGATGAAAATTACAGGCCTCTCTCATCTTTTTAAGTGGGAGAACTTGCACAATCGGTGGCTGACTAAATACTTTTTTGCCCCACTGTAAATATATATATATATATATAAAAGCTTGATACCATAGAGCCCCCCCCACACACACACATAACAAGTCCCAATTTAACCCCTTAATAAGACAATAAATAAGATTTATATTTCGCTTTTACTCAAAACTCACTTTAAGCCACCATCAAGTTTTCTGTAATAACGTCTGATTGCCGTGTGTGTTTTGGTCATGTATTGTTGCTGAAATTAAATATATTATAACCTCTGAGTCAGAGCAGCGATCATGGAAGAGAGAGCACAGGCAGACAGCGCTAGAAACTGCTAATGCTTATCAGTAAATCAGTGGAAAATGAATAGAAATTACGATTCTGTCTGAGCTAGGAGTTTTAAAACAAACACGCACTAGTGTAAATGTAGCTAACAGATGTGTAAACTGAAGACTATTTGAGCTTTATTAAAACTATTTGCACTGATTTTTTGTTAGTTACATTTAGTTCCTTTGTGCAGTGGCTCAGGAGATGAGTCTTTGCGTCTGTAGAAACATCAACAAGCTGAAAAATGAAACCAAAGTTTTTTTTTCAGATAATGTAATCTTGTTCAAATAGATTTCATAAAATTGGTATCGAAAAAAGTATCGTTCAGGAACCGGTATCGAAAATTTTTGAACGATACCCAGCCCTATACCCGTCACACACCCAGTTTAAAAGCATTTTTTCTTCTTCTTGTAATTAGAAACGCTTGTCCTCCTAAATTAAAAAATTTAGGAGCACCTTCTAATCAATAATAAAAAATTCTGATCAAAAATTTGCCTTCCTAATACGAGGTGACATTTGACTCAAAGTGACTAACAGGGGTATTTTCTTTTTACCTTTGTAATGGCATCTTTTCCATCTATGTCAAATTCAAAAATGTATGTTTATAAGCTTTTTAAAAATTCTATTTAAAACAATATAATAAGAAGTAGAATAAGACAAATAGGTTACCAATCATATGAAATTAGTATTAATAAAAAAATAATTTTGTAGAGGTGGCACAGGTACATTTTCAGACGTTTAATGAGGCTCAGAGGTGGCATGAATGCAATTAAATTAATATATTTATGTGGAGATTAATGTTTTAAATATAACATTTTGAATACAGATATATTAAATGATTTAAATAACTGAACTTATACGCTAAAAATGAAACTAAATCCGCCAGCAGGTGGCGACAAGTCACTGATTTTATCACTGAATCATTCATTCAATTGATTCGTTTGAACGGCTGATTCATTCAGGAATGAAGCAAGTGACTGTCTTTATGAATGGGTAATCATGAATCACTGACTTCAAAAACGCACTTTCATTGAATGAATGAAACTCAGCTGTGTTTGCTTTTAGAGATGCCAAGTGGCTGAGCTGTTACTATATTTAGAACTATTTTCGTTAAAGAAATAAAGCAAAATCAGGCAGTACTTGTTTACTGAACTGTTGTATTGAATCAATATCACATTTGCAAACTCCCTTAATAACTATTAAAAGCGGTCACTCTCCTTATTGCGATCTGTGGGCACACAGAAAATGAGCGTGTGCGAGTGAGTTCTCGAAACTCAAAAGCACGTGCAAATGATACGTTCCGTAAACTGTCATTGTGTTATAAGTATGGAACCTGCGGGAATGAGTACAATTGTAATTAATAGCCACAATCCCGGGCCGAAATTCAAGTCTTGCTCTGTGTTCTCTGCTAATAACCCGACTGTGAATGATGCGAGCGGCATCACTATGTTGTCACTGAGAAGCTGCAGCCGTGTCCGGGAATGATTTTTGGTGTGCCGGCAGAACAACAACAACAACAACAATGCGCTACATGTTTCTTTTCCCCAAACTTTTTTTTCTCCAATTGACGGAAATCAGTCGTAGCGATGGAAAACTTTAATCCCTGCATAAACAAAATTTATTTCAAACTTAATTCAAGCACTTATGTTTGTTTTCAAGTACTTTGCAGGCCTTGAATCCATATGTCTGAAATTCAAGTACTTTCAAGAACAATAACAAAAACAACAACTATAACGTTATCACTCTAATATGTCTTGCAATATCCGTGTGTGCAAAGGTTCTGCGCGATCCTCTTGTTCAATATTCTCTGGGTCTGAATCCGGCTCAAATTGATATGGCAATATTGACGCCATCCTTGTCTAAACCGGAGCAGACGGAACTTGCTGCTTTGGCAAGGGGCGGGGCAGTACTGAAACACCGTCTAAGCTGTTCGCCCAATCACAACGCACTGGGATAGCTAACCAATCACATCACATTTCGTTTTTCGGAAGGCGGGCCTTCATCAAACCCAGAACTAATCGAGCCGTTTGTGCCAGGCTGGGGAGAAAGGTATTGTAATAATGTAAATTATGTAAAAAATAATGCGTTTTTCGAACCACCAAGCATGAGAGCATGTTCTAGTACACCCCCAAAACAAATTCAAGACATTGTAAAAGAGCATAATAGGACCCCTTTAAACTCTACCTGTGAATAAGGGTATGACGGAGGCGGACAGTCATTTTTCCCTCCAGAGAGTGACACCTTCTGGCCTGGAGGCTCCTCACCACTCTCCCTCTCCTCCTCATCACCTTCAGAGGAACTGCTACTGCTGCTGGTCCCCTGTGAAGACTGGGCGAATGAGAGAGGAGAGCTTATTACCATCCAAGTAACTTAATTTCTAAATTCAAATGTCAATTTCTTTCAGTTGACAAATGTTTATTGTATACTGTAGGCGGCAACAACAGATGATCAGCTGCCACCTACTTTATCTTTAAGGGTCATGCTCTCTTCTCCTCCACTGAGCTGACTGTGGATGCCATTAATGCGGGCCACCACCGCAGGGTCTTCGTACCCACTCAGAGGGTAGATGGCAGACAACGGAGGCACTTCATCATCGCTGGGGCAGAAAAAGCAAAGTAAAAGAAACCTAATGACTCAGCCGTTGGAGTTGTGATGTTATAAAAACTGATGACACTGCATTAATGAAAAACAGAAACTGAAGGAGCTCAGCAGGAAAGTACATTATGAAGTCATTGAAATCATGAATACAGTAATGACTATAATAATTGGAACTTGCCTGATCTGACTCTTATCTGATTCTGCAATACTGTCCACACTATTACCAGTACTACACTTTACAAAAAAAATTCCCAAGTCTACATTTTAGCATTATTCATGTAAAAACCCTTGACTCACAAAATTATTATAAAATGCAGCCATAAAGCAAACAGACAGGGAAAAACTAACTTTTTGCCATACCTGCAAATGACCGCATTTTGCATTTATATACACTACAGTGCAGAGGTTTGGGGTTGGTAACATATATATATTTATATTAAAATGAATACATATTAAAATAGAAAAGGTAGCCTACTTAAAACAGTAATATTTCATAACTTTATTATTACTGTATTTTTTATTAAATAAATGATGACCATAACACCCTTCTTTCATAAACAAACAAACAAAAATCTCATGTATATATAAAGCTGCTTTTCCTTGAGTGCGGTGAGAAAAATTATTTCCTCACAGAAAAACAAACACGAGTTACCGGTTCAAATTAGCCCTTCAGTGAATGAGCTCATCAAATCAGTCAGAGGAGTTACTAAATCACCATTTCACTCACTTACTAAACTACAAGTTGTCATTACTGTCTGTGAGCACGTTTACATGCACACCAGTAAGCGGATAACTCACAAATATCAGCTTAATAAAATAACCAGTTTTCCCCATTTACATGCACATCAGTAACCTGACAACCCAAGTAGCTGCGTTTACATGACTTAAATCAGGTTATTTCCCTGTAGTGACATCGAAATATAATCATTTGCTTATCTGACTCAGAGTATTCCATACATTTGTCAGTTGTGATGTTAAATAAAGCTTGCAACATGTCAGCGTGAAACTTACAGCTCATATATTATCCTCATGCAGTTATAAATGCAGTGTTTTGACTGAACCACGTCTACTTCTGCTGCACGTGATGAGAACACTTTTATCATTTTCTGAGTCATGAAAGAGTCTGCTTTTGTGATATCTTTCCTTCTTTCTTTACTGCAAGATGTTTGCTCTGTGTAGATGTGCTTAAATCTGCACTAACGATGCGTTCCTGTCACGTATCACACATGTGCACTTCAATAAACCGACAGAAAGCAGGTTATTGCGTTTACATGTCACGCAAAATCGGAGTAAGAGGCAAAAAGCTACCTGTGTCGACCGGTTTATGCTTACGCCGTTTATGACCTTACTCCGATAAAAGAAAACAGGTTACCGCGTTTACATGACCACGTGCGTTATCGGCTTATTAAGCATAATCGGCTTAAGAACGTGCATGTAAACTCGCTCAGTGATGTGACCTACTTAAGGCTCATGCAAATCTTCAGTATCGTTACTGACTGATTGTTAATATGGCAACATGTAGTTAAAGATACGCATTTGCAGAATCATTTTTGTAATAAACATTATTTTCATAAAAGACAAAAATTGGTAGATATTTATGGGACCGACATCGAAAATGAGTGTTTAAGTAATCAGATTAATTTCATATGAAGCAAAAAGCACAAAAGAGTTTTAACTCACAATGTGGTGGTGCCATCCTGTGGCAGGATGAGACGAGGGTGCTGCTGGAAGGTGATGGGGGAGCCTGGGGCTGAGCCGGACCCTGAGCTTCCCGATGACATGCTGGGGGGATGGACCTCTGACAAGTAGTCCCGGGGAGGCTCCGCCTGCAGGGGCAGCTTCAGATGCAGATCCTCTGCCATAGGAGCATCCATGATGCCACAGGTCAGAATGTGAGACAGGCTGCAGTCGTCACAGGTGCATCTGGAGGTAAATACATTAACTCAATGAGTACACAGGCTACCAATATACAACGGTGTAGGGTAAGGATACTCAAAGGGCACTAAAAGGTTATCATTTTTCTTCACTTGTATTTTCTGTCACTTGTCACTTTCTAAAAGTGGCTCCCAAAATGTATCGCTATAAAGGAAGACCTGCCAATCAAACTTATTACAAATATATTATACATGTATTATGACTAAATGAATCTGATAAGTACCTCCTTCTGTAGTTGCAGTTGGGACAGTCTGGGATACTCAGTCTGGACGAAAGCATCTGTTTCACGGTGTCTGTGAACTTACTGTCACCACCCAGAGATTTTCTACTGTTCGGTAGAAACTGCAATCACAATATTAAAACAATAATTGTGTAAACACCTGCTTTTACAGCTATATATATATATATATATATACACACACACACACAGGTGCATCTCAATAAATTAGAATGTCGTGGAAAAGTTCATTTATTTCAGTAATTCAACTCAAATTGTGAAACTCGTGTATTAAATAAATTCAATGCACAGACTGAAGTAGTTTAAGTCTTTGGTTCTTTTAATTGTGATGATTTTGGCTCACATTTAACAAAAACCTCATCTCAACAAATTAGAATTACTTGAATGATCTCTCTTAGTCATTGCCAATACATCATCATCTTTTCTAGATTTACCAAAGACCACATGTATTAAACAAAAGAAAAAACTGTCAACGCAATAAAAACAAAAACATTTTTTCAAGATATTTAAAAATGTTTCAGCATGGATACAAAAAAATGCTACTCCTGTAAGCGTTAATTTTGAGAGGAAAAATAACAGCCTAAATTAGTAGGCTGTATGTTGCATTTTATTATTGCATTCAGAAATAATGTAGGCTAAAATAATGGTAAATAAAAGCAAAATTACAAACACAATTAGGCTATTTTAGTTCCCTTCTCTCCACAACAAATCCTCTAAAGTTGTATTTAGGCTAAATATAAGCGTCAAGCCAAAAATAATTAATTTAAAAACGAAACTGAAGCCTACCTATCTCATTCTGCACGAATTCAAATGTTTCCATATTAAATAATATAACTATATAAACTAAAGGTTTTGTCCTTCACTCGCATTAACGACGTAAAACACCATCCTTCACATATAGGCTATATCAGCAGTGAGGCGCTGGCCACACTGAACGACACAGACTGTATTTACAGAAATGCTGCAGGTGCGTGATGTGACCTTGTGTGAATCCGTGTTCTACACTGGTTTCAAACAAAAAGCTGCATGTTACCAAAGTCCCTTTTTTTATTCTATAGTCTTTGATATTACCTGCCATTCATTTTCACTTAAATGTAGGCCTAATGCTTGGCGGTTTGTGACATATCCTCGGATAAACTCTTACGCCGGTGCATTGCCATTACGACTTACCTATGATGAATTTACAGCTGAGAGCGGGCATTTCACTCGTTGGATGCGTCAGCGTCACGTTTGCATATGGCCGTACTATGCCATTTGACAAACTATATTTTCTACAGATTTTATTTTGTTTTGGCAAGTATTTAATTATTTTGCCCAGAGAAAAACATTAGATTATGCACCAGACATGCAACTCGTTGTCTCCATGCAGTTAATTAATAAACCATCGGTATCTGACCTTTTCATGCTATTTCCGATATGCTGATGGCTTTAAAATAATAAAAAATCGGCAGATACATCAGTGCATCCATATATATATATATATATCCATATATATGTGTGTGTGTGTGTGTGTGTGTGTGTATATATACGTGTATATATACTGTATATGTGTATATATATATATGATTGTTTCAGATTTTAATATTTTACAATGCAATTTATTCTTGTGATGGTGAGGCTGAATTTTCAGCAGTTATTACTCCAGTCTTCAGTGTCACATGATCCTTTATTCTAATATTCTGATTTGCTGCATAACAAACTTTTCTTATTATCATCTATTTAATATATTTGTGTTGCTTAATATATTTGTGATACATTTTTTAACAGTGATAACTGAATCTAAAGGTACAGTGTAAAGGTTTTGTGAAATTGGTGACTAAATGGGCAATTTTCATGTTAATCAGAAATACAGTAATTTAGGGCTGGGTAAAAAATATCGATCTCGATATTAATCGATTCTCATTTTTACGGAACGTCTAGCCTGTTTTCAGTTAATGGACGGAACACTGAAGGGCACTTCCCATCCAATATATCGCAATAAGCATTGTGCTTTGGTACTTTTAATATGAAACAAAGTCTCAGATTTCAAATTCTGTCCATTGAATTGCAATATTAAACAATTTAAACAATAAATGCAGTTTTGTGCCCTGTGCTGGAAAAAAACCAGCAGCCCTTCCTTTGGACTATGGCTGAAAAACTTAACATGTTGAAAAACTTACATATGTAGTAAGAAAGAAACCCTTAGAATTTTTTGATATCTGGGAGGTGTTTTGGACTTTGTTAAAAATGGAGATATTGTAGAGGCTTTAGATGTGTGAAGTTATGGATTTTTTTTTAAACCTGTTTGGGGTAAGTTGTGGGGAAGGATGTTGTGTTTTCTTGGAAAATTTTGTAAAAACTCAAAGATATGTTATACAAAATAAATGCCGTTTTGGCTTTGTTTAATGTGGAGTGACAGATCGCTGTAGCGCCTCAGTTCAACAGATGCGGCAGCGCGTAGCGCACGTGAACCGATCATCTCCTCCACATTAATACCAGTTTCAGCACAAAATAAACATCGCTAAATATCCGAAGGTAAGTTAAAAGAAAGAGTACAACTTTACAATCCGTATCCTGTCTCATGTAATCGCTCAATCTTTGTTTCAGCCGCACAAAGACATCAATATAACAGCTTGTAAACAATGTCACATAATGTCCCATTTACCTCAGAAAAACATATTTGGTGACCTCACCAACGGAAACTCATTAGTCAGATAGAAAAATAAACTGTAGAGAGGGGCATTTTGCTTAATATATGCACCATATAACATATTCATTATATTTTTTACTGTTCTTCAATGTTTCATTTATGTTTGAATAAATCCATCAAGTTTTTTATGACAGCCACAATTTAAATGTTTATATTTCAAAAAAAGGAATTGAAGTTTCCTTCAGGTTATTGAAGTAACCTTCAATATTATAGTAATGTAGTACCAACTGACTCTCATGTATATTTTACAGAATTAGTTGAGAGATTTAGTTTTTCCTTGAGAAAATTTGGCATGTACTGTACCTGATATATATCCAAAATAATCGATATTGAATCGAATCGAATTGGTAATCGAATTGAAAGCTTGTGAATGAGAATCGAATCGTGAAATTTGTGTCAAAACCCAGCCCTACAGTATTCAATTTAATCTTAATTCCATTAATTGTCAAGAAAGCACTGGACATGCAAGCTTTAATTTGGGTACACTAGCCTCAACAACTTTTTTTATTCTCAATAATTACAAACAAAGGGTTAATAAGATCTGGTTTGGAGAAAATATTACCTGCTCTTCAAAAAATCTTTTCTGTTTGAATATCTCTGCATCTTCTTTGAGCATCCGCTGCTTGGTTCTTAAAGACATCTTATTAAAAAAAGGAGAAAATCATTTACCTCCACTGCTTTGTAAAGGACAAAATCATGTATGAAGATTAATAATGCCTAATGAGTGACTTGAACTACAACTTACATTTCTATTAATTAAAGACGTATGTGGTTCTTCCCTTTGATTTGTGAGATTCTGACCTTCAACCTTGAAAAGCAACTACAAACAGGCAAAACTGGTATTAGATGCAAGATCATGCAAGAGAGCCACCAATGATTAGTTCAGTAAGGCTACATTCACTTTACTGGCCAACAAAAAAATACCTGCTCATCAACATAGTCATCAATCCTCTTCTCACACTCCAGCCAATCGAGAGCCACTGCACTCATCTCCTGGTCGAGCTGGTGGTATCTCTCCAGCAGTGTACGGTACATATCCTCACCGTATGAATCATGGGATGTGGTGCCCTGCCTATTCAACAAAAACAAAATAATGGGATCTATACAAACAGATGAGCGCTATAAGAATTATAAAGTTTTAACTGATTCAACAAAGACCATACCTGAGCTGGGCCACTAAGGCAGGTAGACTGTTGTGCAGGATGGGTTCAGAGAACACCAAGTTCTCAAAAAGGTGCTTATTGTGGAGCTCCCATGTCACTTGAAACTTCTGCAAATGTTCATTCTCCTGAAGAGGAAGAACAGTGCTAGTAGTAGTCCATACTGATGGTGGTGCTTAAACAGATTTTCATTATTCATTTCATTATTCATATATCCGTAAACGAGTGTTTGAAAGCAGGATCGACCATGTACTCAGTATTAATGATGCTCCAGAAAGACTGTTATTGTTACTTTTTTAAAATGCAAGTATCGACTTGATAGTGAAGTACCGGTACTTTTGACAACACCAGAATGTATGCATAATATAGCTGGGTTGCAACAACACACCAGGGTGAGCAGGAAGCTGCTGATGGTGCGGGCCGCCTGGCAGAGTGTGTTGTACTCCTCTAGCAGCAGTGAGATGAACTGATGGGCCTGTGGAGGCCCTTGAGCCACTGCACCGGGTGCCTTTGAGCCTGTGGACAGGTGCTTGAGTAGCCGCACTTTCATCTCTAAGACATACTCCCTTGCCTGCTGTTCCAGACGTTGGTACAACTGGTAGGGATCTTTCTCACAAAGCCTAAATAAAGAGAAAGCGAGATGAGGCTTTGGGAGCAGAGAAATTAGAGATTCCAAGTGTCGTCCAGTGGAGTTATTACAGGGTTTCTGCAGACATGAACAAGTTCAATTTAAGACTTAAGACCTTTTTAATACCACCTTATATGAAATTTAAGACCTAAACCTGTAATGGAAAACATACAAAATATCCCTGCAAAATAATTGCATCACTGAGATTTTTGGTGGAGCAAACAATTTATTCTGAAGCAATATTTTCATCAGTGTTCTATCAGCTTTTACATACTTGAATCTGCATATTTACCTTTACAAAGGCCTATTTTTTTTACCTTTTTAGATGTATGCATCATCTTACATGTCAAATTCTTACAATAAATTCAATATATACCATAGGGCTGCTACCAGTCAGATTAAATAATTTACACTGCAAATAACAATACTTACAATTGCAATAAATAATGTTATGAGATACAGTGGGTACGGAAAGTATTCAGACCCCCTTTGCAGCTATTTGCTAAAATCATTTAAGTTAATTTTTTTTCCTCATTAATGTACACACAGCACCCCATATTGAATGTTTTAAATGCATTTATGAATATACAAATAAGAAATATGCAGAAAAATGCATACTTTTCAACATACTTCTCAACTAAACTACCAGTAAGTGGCTGTAAGTCACTTAATGAGTGAGTCATTGAGTCATTCATTCAACTGATTGAGTGTGTTATCATGCATATCTTAAGGACTTTCGTGGACAGCTGACTCCTAAAGTTTTTGATATTCTTCATATTCTGTGTGGTGGTCAGATAGAAATGAATCTTTTCCAATAAGTTTAAGTTGTTTTTTACCTTTTATGGGCATTTTTACCTTTATAAAGCCATTTTTCTATAAGTGTGCATTATCTTTTGAGTCAAATTCTTACATTTAATCAGTGAATTAGAATAATAATACATTTGGGCTGTTACCAAGCAAATGAAATCAGTATCAACAAAATTCATCTTTGCAATCCAGACATAAGCTGCACCTGAATTGGCAGTGCGTTTACACACTGTTTAATGCAGAAAATGAATGCATTT
This sequence comes from Sinocyclocheilus grahami, assembly GCF_001515645.1. Lineage (NCBI taxonomy): Eukaryota > Metazoa > Chordata > Actinopteri > Cypriniformes > Cyprinidae > Sinocyclocheilus > Sinocyclocheilus grahami. The sequence goes on from NW_015505434.1 coordinate 458,340, forward strand.
AACCTGCAGTTACAAATGCATAAATAATGATTTCATATATAAAATATAAAACATTGAATACTGATATTTGAAATAATTTAAATAAAATGAAAATATACTTTAAATGTGAAATTAAAACCGCCAGTAGGTGGCAGCAAGTCACTGTTAATAAGTGAGTCATTGCGACTGAACCGAATCATTTAAACAAGTGATTCATTCAGGAACGAAAAGCTGTCATGTTGCTCAAAGACGCAAAACGCTGCTGTGGCTTTGTTTGGAATTATTTTTGTTGGCGAAATAGTGCAAAAACAGGCAATATGGTGTCTAAAATGTAAGACTCTTAATAAAATTTCTAGTTTATTGAACTGTTGTAAAAAATCTATATCACATTTGTATATGGTAATTTTGGGAGAAAAAAAGGCACTCTTCCGTGTTAAATTGATTAACTATATGAAGAGGTATAAATATACACATTTTCTGCCCCCATGTCTTGAATTTGTGATCATTTTGAATGTATTTTAATAGACTGAATCATGCAGTGAAAGAGCGCACTGTAAATGCGCACGCGCACTAGACTTCACGTAATGCATACACACTGTAGGTGTTTTGAATGTTGTTTTGTGTCGTGAGAATATTGAGCAAAATAGCTCACTTGTCATGGTGTTACTTAACTATACCATGTTATGAATAAACTAAACATTTTGAATTTTACCTCTGTGTTTCTTCTGAGTTTATGTGTGCTGTCACGCTCATTTGTTCTGAAGTCTCGAGACTTCAGCTTCAGCGCGACCTTGTATTCTGCATTCTACTAACTTACTGCAATTCTCTCTGATGACGCAGTAACTTACAGGGAAGAAAAAATCTTCGGTCTGTCCAATGATTATAAACAGTCATTAGATCCGTCAGACTGAAGATATTTTAGTGGTAATGGGAGCAAAAATATTTAAGACCCATCGAATCTGAATTTAAGACATTTTAAGACTTTTTAAGGCCTTATATTAGGAAAACGTTATTTAAGATGTTTTAAGGACCTGCGGACACCCTGTATTAATGTGAAAGTTTATTACACAGGGTCAGCAGACCCACAAGACCGCGCAGTGCTTGTTGTCATTTTCACCATTGTCAAGAGCCTGAAATACAGCACTTACGGAAAAAAAAGAAAAAAAATACTCTGGAAATTGTACAACCCAGTCCGTCAAAGTGATGGAAAATAGTATTTGTGGCAAACCCCATTATTCATAAATTTTTTATGTAAGACATTACTTATACCAGCATTCAAAAGTACAGAGACAGTAAGATTTTGAAAACATTTTAGAAACAAGTCTCTCATTCTCACCAAGGCTGCCTTTATTTGACCAAACATACAGTAAATATCGTGAAATATTACTTCAATTTAAAATAATACTTTTGTAGTTTATTATATTTTAAAATGTAATTTATTCCTGTGATGGCAAAGCTGAATTTTCAGCACTAATAAGCTAGAATCTTTCAACAACTCTGACGGTTGTCTTAATGTCAGTGCAATTTTGTGTCCTTTTCCAAAATCTGCTAGATAGATCGCTTGTGGCTCAATCCTTTTTATAAATACATTTTTAAATAACAATATACAGGGGTTTTCAGGAGAATGCCATTCTCAAGAGTACCTGTCAACGAGTTCCTTCATGCTCTCTTTGTCCCGGTCAAGAGGCTGATCCTGATCATCAGCCAGTGGAGTCCCAGTCTGGCGGTAAATGCACCGGACCAGGTATCTGACCTCAGACCAGTGATTCTGCAGTTGTTGTGACTCCCGCTCTGACTCAGCTGTGATCTCCCTGACCAAAGGCACCACAATCAAAGCATCGTAGATGAAGAAATAAACAAGTCTTGATTAGTCCAACATCAGACATGATTATAAGAACCATGCAAGCTGATCCCACAACATGCATTAAAAAAAGCCCATTAAGACTGATGCAATATTATTTTTTCACTACATGTTTGGACTTCTAAAATTATTGTGCACTGATTTTTCTAGAATAACTTTTGCTGCCAAATTATCCACTAACCTAGTTTATGATACATTTTTGTCATAGATTATAAATATACATAGGCCTATATTTTTTCATATGTTTATTTTATTTTTCTTTATAATTAAGTAGTCTGTATCTAGTAGATTGTGAAAGAATGCTTATCAGTTCTACACACAGAGATATATAAATTCTACATTTATTTAAATGAGGGAAAAAAACTTCACTGGTATCGGATAGGTATCGGTATCGGCCAATACCGAACCCTAGGTATTGGAATCGGTATTGGAGGTGAAAAAGGTGGATCGGAGCATCCCTAGTGGTAATCCACTAACATATATTAGTTTTTATATATTATATAGCATATTTTAAAAACTTTTTAGAATATAAAATGTATGTTTAAAATGTATGTAGGGCACACCCCTAGTGTCAGATCTGTCTCATGTTCAGCAGCGGCAGCTCTTAAAGCAGCCAAAATAACCTAATAACCCTGCTGTTGCGATGTCTGTTAATGAAAGAACAACATTTCAAAAAAGAGCAAATCAATAACTTTTGTAGCTTTAAGGATTCATCTTTAATTTAGAATTTAGTGTTTGATAACTTTATTCAATTTCTGTGGATTTCCTTCTTGCTGAAGGGCACAGGTAAATATGACATTTATTATAAAGGGTTTATGTGAATAGTGGTATATATTAGGGCTGTGCGATTTGGGGGAAAATATCAAATTGTGATTTTTTTTTTACAGATATTGCGATTGCGATTTGATTTGCGATTTTAAATTTGCAAAGTCAAGCTTCAGCTCAATATTGCCAATAATGTGCAGCACAGTATGGGTATCATTACCCTGCTGAAAAAAACAATAGAAACCATCACAGAAATTCTTATAGTTTCCATTAAACCATTACAAAATTCCTTTTTGTTTTGGGCATTATTCCAATAGGAATTACTGTTGTTCTATTGGTTGCCATCTGCCAGATTACATCCCACCAATAGAATCCATCAAATAGACACCATCATGGTTTACATTAAAACCAATACAATTCCTATTATAACCCTGAAATCCATTACATTTGTTATTGTGTTTTGGGAGGGGTTCTATTGTTTTTTTTTTCAGCAGGCAAGATTATAATGGTATAACTACTTTTACAGAATTAAGTTAATTACTGAATTTCACAGAAAATATTTGTTTATTTTTTATAAATAAAGAACTGTATATCTTAAGTCAATTATTAAAGTATTACATATGTTACATAGGCTGATTTATTCATTTTAAGTATTTGGGATTTTAAGAACAAGGGGAAAATGTCCTGAATGTTTCATTTCATTCAAGTGAAATTAGCAAAGCAGTTAGACTGAATTTACATTCGTTTTAAACGCGGAGCCAGGCGTGAGTCGACACAGGTTGCGCGCGTGCGTCAAGCCTCATCCATACTGCCAGACGCGCTCGTGAAGACTTGCGGTGCGAAGCCAGGTGTGAGTATAAACGAGCATTACGAGACAGACTGCGTGAGTGCGTCTCGTCCGTTCATATCGCAGGCATTGCAATTAGGAAATCGCAACGTCTCAAATCGCGATTTCGATTTCGATTAATCGCACAGCCCTAGTATATATCGGCCGATATTTGGTATTTTTCAAATATCGGCATTGGCCGATAAGTTTTTCTGTTTGGCCGATGCTTTCAAGGCGGGACTTTTATTTTGACGTCGCTGAGAACGGCAGCGCCTAGTGCTCACATTCTCCCTCTTGTTCGCTGTCGTCATTCAGTTCTGTCTAATATGGATAAGTCTATCTAATAATCAGATAGAACTGTTAGAGCCAGGCGTGAGTCGACACAGGTTGCGCGCGTGCGTCAAGCCTCATCCATACTGCCAGACGCGCTCGTGAAGACTTGCGGTGCGAAGCCAGGTGCGAGTATAAACGAGCATTACGAGACAGACTGCGTGAGTGCGGCTCGTCCGTTCATATCGCAGGCATTGCAATTAGGAAATCGCAACGTCTCAAATCGCGATTAATCGCACAGCCCTAGTATATATCGGCCGATATTTGGCATTTTTCAAATATCGGCATTGGCCGATAAGTTTTTCTGTTTGGCCGATGCGTTCAAGGCGGGACTTTTATTTTGACGTCGCTGAGAACGGCAGCGCCTAGTGCTCACATTCTCCCTCTTGTTCGCTGTCGTCATTCAGTTCTGTCTAATATGGATAAGTCTATCTAATAATCAGATAGAACTGTTAAACAAAGGAATTAAAATGTATACAAAAAAAGTATTATAAACGATGCTTTAAGTACCCGGTTAACCCAGTTCTTGATGCGCTATCCGAAAGGTGCACAGATGCGCTCTCTTCACAAAAGCACTTAGACGTGGCGACATCAAAACGAGGAAACACACCAAACGAACAAAACACTTTAAAGACACCCAGATAAAATGAAATAGTTCAAGCAGGTAAGTTTCATTTTAATTTTTAATATTTGTGTTTCCCATACATTGATTTATTTGAGGCAGACCGCCACAATATCAAAACTCACAGCCACAAATAGATTTTCCAAAAGGCTTTGACTTCGTTGAATAAACATGAGCACTGCACGTGTCTAAGTCGAAACCTGGTGCGGGTGTATTTATATCAATGTATTTCTGAAGGAAACGACTGTCTTCAGAAAATTATGGATGTCATTTTCATTTAATCTTGCCTGTAATGCCTGAGCACCATTTGTGAGCAGAGCGCTGCTTTGTGTACAGCGTTACCGGGGAAACCTGATCTCTTGCGCTCTACAAGCACCTCCTGCTGGCAGAAAATTAATTTGCATATATATGCCGCCACAAATAGAGTGCACGTTCTGGGGGAAACACTGCATATTATTCAATATTTTAATTTGAATGTCGGATTGAAATGAACGCTGTTATTAGGGTAGTTAATTGTTAGCATAAACGCGGCTAATGCTAATATAATGAGCATATAAATGAAGTTTTTTTATGAACTATTTAATGCTCCTATAACTTTTATTAGGGTAAAAAAAAAAAACAGGAGAACATGATGATATTTACTATTTTTACCCATCAGAGGCTTTTAAATGAATTGTGAATCTAAAATATGTGTGTTAGAGAATGTACAAATGGTTAACATTGTTTGTGTCATATCAGTCAGAAGTTCCGGGCTTTTTAAATTTTTTTTAGCTAACTTAGTTGTTATTCTTGGCTGAATAGC
>NW_015505434.1:465437-467105 GCF_001515645.1 Sinocyclocheilus grahami
TTTTTGTTTTGGGCATTATTCCAATAGGAATTACTGTTGTTCTATTGGTTGCCATCTGCCAGATTACATCCCACCAATAGAATCCATCAAATAGACACCATCATGGTTTACATTAAAACCAATACAATTCCTATTATAACCCTGAAATCCATTACATTTGTTATTGTGTTTTGGGAGGGGTTCTATTGTTTTTTTTTTCAGCAGGCAAGATTATAATGGTATAACTACTTTTACAGAATTAAGTTAATTACTGAATTTCACAGAAAATATTTGTTTATTTTTTATAAATAAAGAACTGTATATCTTAAGTCAATTATTAAAGTATTACATATGTTACATAGGCTGATTTATTCATTTTAAGTATTTGGGATTTTAAGAACAAGGGGAAAATGTGCTGAATGTTTCATTTCATTCAAGTGAAATTAGCAAAGCAGTTAGACTGAATTTACATTCGTTTTAAACGCGGAGCCAGGCGTGAGTCGACACAGGTTGCGCGCGTGCGTCAAGCCTCATCCATACTGCCAGACGCGCTCGTGAAGACTTGCGGTGCGAAGCCAGGTGTGAGTATAAACGAGCATTACGAGACAGACTGCGTGAGTGCGTCTCGTCCGTTCATATCGCAGGCATTGCAATTAGGAAATCGCAACGTCTCAAATCGCGATTTCGATTTCGATTAATCGCACAGCCCTAGTATATATCGGCCGATATTTGGTATTTTTCAAATATCGGCATTGGCCGATAAGTTTTTCTGTTTGGCCGATGCGTTCAAGGCGGGACTTTTATTTTGACGTCGCTGAGAACGGCAGCGCCTAGTGCTCACATTCTCCCTCTTGTTCGCTGTCGTCATTCAGTTCTGTCTAATATGGATAAGTCTATCTAATAATCAGATAGAACTGTTAAACAAAGGAATTAAAATGTATACAAAAAAAAGTATTATAACGATTACTTTAATATTATTAGTAATAGAAAGGCAAACATTATAATACTTTCTTGTTTGCCGTTTGCATTCAGCAAATACGCATTTTTACCAGGTTTCTTTAAGTACCGAGTACCCGGTTAACCCAGTTCTTGATGCGCTATCCGAAAGGTGCACAGATGCGCTCTCTTCACAAAAGCACTGAGACGTGGCGACATCAAAACGAGGAAACACACCAAACGAACAAAACACTTTAAAGACACCCAGATAAAATGAAAGAGTTCAAGCAGGTAAGTTTCATTTTAATTTTTAATATTTGTGTTTCCCATACATTGATTTATTTGAGGCAGACCGCCACAATATCAAAACTCACAGCCACAAATAGATTTTCCAAAAGGCTTTGACTTCGTTGAATAAACATGAGCACTGCACGTGTCTAAGTCGAAACCTGGTGCGGGTGTATTTATATCAATGTATTTCTGAAGGAAACGACTGTCTTCAGAAAATTATGGATGTCATTTTCATTTAATCTTGCCTGTAATGCCTGAGCACCATTTGTGAGCAGAGCGCTGCTTTGTGTACAGCGTTACCGGGGAAACCTGATCTCTTGCGCTCTACAAGCACCTCCTGCTGGCAGAAAATTAATTTGCATATATATGCCGCCACAAATAGAGTGCACGTTCTGGGGGAAACACTGCATATTATTCAATATTTTAATTTGAATGTCGGATTGAAATGAACGCTGTTATTAG
>NW_015505434.1:467210-469730 GCF_001515645.1 Sinocyclocheilus grahami
GCCACAAATAGATTTTCCAAAAGGCTTTGACTTCGTTGAATAAACATGAGCACTGCACGTGTCTAAGTCGAAACCTGGTGCGGGTGTATTTATATCAATGTATTTCTGAAGGAAACGACTGTCTTCAGAAAATTATGGATGTCATTTTCATTTAATCTTGCCTGTAATGCCTGAGCACCATTTGTGAGCAGAGCGCTGCTTTGTGTACAGCGTTACCGGGGAAACCTGATCTCTTGCGCTCTACAAGCACCTCCTGCTGGCAGAAAATTAATTTGCATATATATGCCGCCACAAATAGAGTGCACGTTCTGGGGGAAACACTGCATATTATTCAATATTTTAATTTGAATGTCGGATTGAAATGAACGCTGTTATTAGGGTAGTTAATTGTTAGCATAAACGCGGCTAATGCTAATATAATGAGCATATAAATGAAGTTTTTTTATGAACTATTTAATGCTCCTATAACTTTTATTAGGGTAAAAAAAAAAAACAGGAGAACATGATGATATTTACTATTTTTACCCATCAGAGGCTTTTAAATGAATTGTGAATCTAAAATATGTGTGTTAGAGAATGTACAAATGGTTAACATTGTTTGTGTCATATCAGTCAGAAGTTCCGGGCTTTTTAAATTTTTTTTAGCTAACTTAGTTGTTATTCTTGGCTGAATAGCCCTAGGTTTTCAAAAACCCTTTAAAATGAAATATGTACACATTTTGGATTAAATGAAAGTAGTCCATTTTTAATTATGTTTTTGTGTTTTGCTTTGGTACCGAAATTGGTACAGAGAACCGTAGATTTTCACTGGTATTGGTACCAAACAATGAAATTTTGGTACTGTGACAACACTACAGTACAGTAATACAATCTTTCACAGACATGTTTAAACTCAATAAATATAAGCAACACAATTTTCAATGTATTTTAATTTTGCATTTACTTCTAGATTTATATATTAAGTTGCTCAAGCAAGTGGCAAAACATTTAAACTACTTTTCTACGTTATCACAAACTTACCATTGACAGAAATAGTCAACTCTACTGCCTTTCCTTTTGCATTTAAATCTTTATTACAAGCAATCCTGCGGTTCATAAAGAACTTTTTTTCCTACCTCCACGAGTGCTATCTATTATTGCCTTGTTCATCTAAAAGTGCTCTTTCCCTTTAAACCTAGCCAAAAAGCCATGTGTTGACTGAAACACAGTAGACTTTAATTATATGCATTTATGGTGTAATTACTACATTTTCGTGTCAATCCATGTTCATATTTACAGCAAACAATGCGCTGTCACTTTAATTCAGCGCTTGCAGCGCAACAATAGACTCGGTGCGGAAACGATCTCTGCACTGCTGCAGACACACAGCTCCTGAACGCACTGCCGGCCGCAGCTGTGTGCAGTGAACTCTTTAATCCGTTAACATGAGCGCGGAAAAAATACACACCACGTATGAACTTGGCATTATGTGTGCGCGCTGCGAGTGGGCATGAGCGCACGGTCTCCAGGAGAGCGTGCGAGCGCTGAATGGTTAAACACTGGCAAGAATTAAAAAGTAATGCAATTTATAAACTTTAGTGACGATGGGACACTGCCTCGATTGTGCAAGTGACAATTCCTGTCAATTGTGCAGCTCACTTATAGACAGACGCGATGTGGTGATTTGAAGCATTTTGCGTATTTTGAGAGAGAAAGAGAGAGCGCGCGCGGGAGTGGTGATTCACTCACGCTGTTTGTGAAATTACGTCTCACACAAGGTTTTCAATTTACTTTATAAGTTATTTAATGAAGAAATATGAAGGTGAGTACCTCACCTTCAGCATTATAATTATTTCACCCGCGCCGGACAGAGACTGAGATAGTGCCCTGCATGTCGTGCCAAACCTCTCACGGCAGCGTCATCGGCTTGAGATCGGTTTTTGGAGATCGGCCTTTTTAGAGACCGCCATTCAATCATCCCAAAGCGATTATCGGCCGATAGTGATCAGTAGCTGATCAATTGGAGCACCCCTATTTACAATAATTACCCTCAAGCAAGTATGAAAACAACAGAATCAAAAGAAGAAAAGAAAAAAAAAAATTTTTAATTAAGAAATCCTGGCCTGGACATGACCTGGAAAAAGAGGATATATGGTCACCTTAGGAATAAAACAGTATTTGCATCAGTAAAGTAGTATTTGGCTGGTCATGTGATCTCAACATGGCAGCCCTCATTAAGCAACCTCATCCATGTAAAATAAAACTTTTATTTTAAAAAATTTTAAACTTTTAAAAGCTTTTTTGGGGCCGATGATATGACCGGAGACATACAATTAGTTGCTTTAGGGATAAACCTTTAGGGAAAAACACTGAGAGGACCAATAATTCCTTCAAATATTCAACACTCCACTGATTCAGCTGAAAATTAACATGTTAATTATAGGAATCCAGACTCATTTTTTGTCCAATTATGTTTTTTTGTTTTTTTTTTAAGACTAGAGGCAGATGAAAAACATACAAGTGTTGAATAAAAAAAAAAAA
>NW_015505434.1:470567-487916 GCF_001515645.1 Sinocyclocheilus grahami
ATCTAAAAGTGCTCTTTCCCTTTAAATCTAGCCAAAAAGCCATATGTATTGACTGTGAAACACAGTATAGACTTTAATAATATGCATTTATGGTGTAATTACTACATTTTCGTGTCAATCCATGTTCATATTTACAGCAAACAATGCGCTGTCACTTTAATTCAGCGCTTGCAGCGCAACAATAGACTCGGTGCGGAAACGATCTCTGCACTGCTGCAGACACACAGCTCCTGAACGCACTGCCGGCCGCAGCTGTGTGCAGTGAACTCTTTAATCCGTTAACATGAGCGCGGAAAAAATACACACCACGTATGAACTTGGCATTATGTGTGCGCGCTGCGAGTGGGCATGAGCGCACGGTCTCCAGGAGAGCGTGCGAGCGCTGAATGGTTAAACACTGGCAAGAATTAAAAAGTAATGCAATTTATAAACTTTAGTGACGATGGGACACTGCCTCGATTGTGCAAGTGACAATTCCTGTCAATTGTGCAGCTCACTTATAGACAGACGCGATGTGGTGATTTGAAGCATTTTGCGTATTTTGAGAGAGAAAGAGAGAGCGCGCGCGGGAGTGGTGATTCACTCACGCTGTTTGTGAAATTACGTCTCACACAAGGTTTTCAATTTACTTTATAAGTTATTTAATGAAGAAATATGAAGGTGAGTACCTCACCTTCAGCATTATAATTATTTCACCCGCGCCGGACAGAGACTGAGATAGTGCCCTGCATGTCGTGCCAAACCTCTCACGGCAGCGTCATCGGCTTGAGATCGGTTTTTGGAGATCGGCCTTTTTAGAGACCGCCATTCAATCATCCCAAAGCGATTATCGGCCGATAGTGATCAGTAGCTGATCAATTGGAGCACCCCTATTTACAATAATTACCCTCAAGCAAGTATGAAAACAACAGAATCAAAAGAAGAAAAGAAAAAAAAAAATTTTTAATTAAGAAATCCTGGCCTGGACATGACCTGGAAAAAGAGGATATATGGTCACCTTAGGAATAAAACAGTATTTGCATCAGTAAAGTAGTATTTGGCTGGTCATGTGATCTCAACATGGCAGCCCTCATTAAGCAACCTCATCCATGTAAAATAAAACTTTTATTTTAAAAAATTTTAAACTTTTAAAAGCTTTTTTGGGGCCGATGATATGACCGGAGACATACAATTAGTTGCTTTAGGGATAAACCTTTAGGGAAAAACACTGAGAGGACCAATAATTCCTTCAAATATTCAACACTCCACTGATTCAGCTGAAAACTAACATGTTAATTATAGGAATCCAGACTCATTTTTTGTCCAATTATGTTTTTTTGTTTTTTTTTTAAGACTAGAGGCAGATGAAAAACATACAAGTGTTGAATAAAAAAAAAAAAACGTACCAACAGAGACTGGTCGAGGGAGGGCTGACGATCATCCTTCTCCACAGTGCGTTTGCAGTCGGAGCAGACATACAGAGGCAACTGAAGGGCGCTGGAAGATTTGGGTGACTGGGCTGTGCCATTCTGACTGGATCCTCCTATGTCATGGGAGACAGTGTCCTTGCGCACACTGCGACACAGCAGGCAACGGTCACCAGTGGTGTAGGGGGCCCTCTGGTTCACCCCGAACGTGAACGGGGTCTGAGTGAAAGACAACGAAACAGATAAACTGTGAGAAAGCAGCTTTCACTTCTGCTAGAAACGTAAAGTGCCCATACAGAATATTCTCAAATTGCACTAATGGCCATCCGCCACAGGAGATCAATGGATCTACACTCTAGAAGACACATAGTGCAAGAATATGCTTCAAAACAGTAACCCAACTTAAACCGGAGCAGACTTTCAGGAAATCACAGCTGCACTACCACACAGAGGAAATGCAAATATGGCAGAGTGCTGTAGAAATGTTGCAAAGTGAGAGATTTGCCCGTTACCTGAAGGACTCCTGAGAAGTCAGCGTTTACTGGCCCTTCTGAAAACTGAGGAGCGCCATTCACTGGGACCTGAAGTGAAAGACGGCCGTAAATCAACTCTCCAAAGTCGCAAGGTTATAAACTTATTACAATAATGCAATTACATACACTCTGTTGTTTACGACTTCAGCTCAAAGCTAATAGAGTGCCACCTAAATGCACTACTCGAAGCTCCCAAAATACAAGGAAAAACCCTTTTGCAATGCCATGCAACAGAGTTAAATCAGTTCACTGAAGGCTGATCCTGAATTAGGACTGGACGATATGGCCAAAATTAGGGATGCACCGAATGTTCGGCAACTGAAATTATTTGGCCAAAAATAGCAAAAAAATCTCTTTCTGTGTTCAGAATAAGTGAAAAGGGCAGAATGATATGTACCGAACAATGAGTAATGCGAACTAATGCAGCAAACATGTCGGCAGTATGAAAGTATTTAAAACTATCAGAGAAAGGCGCAGAAATCATTACAAGCACGAAGCACCGACACCGAGAAACTGTTTAGTGCTGCATCACATGTCTCAGATGAGAAGAAGAGGTGGCTGATGCTGGTGGTTAGGCTACTGTATGATGATTGAAATCGCGAAATGGCCTCAAAAGATTAGTAAATAAACTGCAGTATATTTTCTAATGCACGCACGAATTGCATGTATTCTGACAGCGCTGCACGAGCTCGCGCCGCCAGGGTTCAAAGTGCGAAGAAAATCTGCGCTAAAACTGTTGCTTGTCAGTTGCTCAGTAACATTTTTTATGATTTTTTTAAAGGCATGTGACAATGTGATACGTACAACAAACATCTTCCCAAATTCGTAATGAGAATCATTTATAAATCTGCATGCTGTTGTCAACAAAAAGAGATCTTCCTGCGGGTTTCTGCCTAAATAAAAGCAGAGAAAAAGCAACAACTCCATCAACATTCGTTAGTATTGTAATTTTACTGTTGTTCAGTAAAATAAAATATAAAATAAAAAAATAAGACAATAATAATGATAATAATTACCCTACAACAACTCTATTAATACATTTATTATAACATTCACACAGTGTTAAAATTGGGATCTGTAATGTATTATGTTTTAAAATAATTATCTTCTGCTCAGCAAGGCTGCCTTTATTTGTACAGTAAAAAATATTTTGGTATTCGGCCTTCGGCCCAGTGTTTCATTTTGTACGGCTTCGGCCAAGAATTTTCATTTCTGTGCATCCCTAGCCAAAATTTATATCACAATATATTTCTTCATTTCGGTCGATACAATATAATTCCGATATCGATATGAACAATATTAAAAAAGCCTCAGGAAAAACTGCCAAGAACGCCCACAATGGATGTCTGTACCTACAAACTTCTGAAAAATGAATTTGCCAAGTCTATGAAACCTCCTCCAATAAAACTAGCTATATAATAGGCCTATGTTAGAAATAACATTGGTACAAATAAATTCATGTTCACCTTTTATTTGTATTTAGCTTTCATACAAACAAGAAATGTGAAATCACCTTCAAATAAACATAAGACTCTCACTCACCTTATTAATATTAATATCTTTAACTTTAAAATATAACATAGGCTGATTATTCTTATAGATTGAAACATAAGTGCTTCAGCCAGGATAAAGAATATGAAAAGTGCTCAGAGTTGCTGCAGAAAAAAGAAAAAAAAGAGTGAGCGACAACGAAAACACGTTGCTGGAGACGGGCTTATTGAAAATGCAAACTCATTCTCTGCCAGCAGGAGGCGCTTTTGGAGTGGCAGAAATATAGCGGTTTCACCGGTAACGGCTGTACACAAAGCAGCGCTGCGCTCATAACTAGAGAAAAACTGATCGATCGGCCAGGGATCGGAATCGGACATTCTTACTTCTTTCCGATTTCGAGCCGATCCGCTTTGTTACCAGCAGCACAGGCAATAACGTCAGCCACGCATTCTCGCTCTCTTCTCTTTAACGACCTCTTCTCTCTCACACACACGTCTCATTTGCTCCGGTTAAATAGTGCTTGTATTGCGCATTATTTTAGTAATTCCCGCAGGTTTCGCGCTTACAGCAAAAGCGCACGCACCACCACTGATCTATATTAGTGGAGCGCACAATCCGCGCTCAGTCTCAAACAGCTTGTGAGCCACAAATACCAAAATGAGTGGCTAACTGCGCTAAAACGTTCAAATACATAAATTATGTCAAAATGCTTGTTTTGGCGAGTATCCAGTTAAACACAGTCAGTTTTGTAACGTTAAATAGTTGAGAAAGAGAACGCATGTTGTGTAACAGTATATTGGGTCCGTGGATAAACTCTTAAAGTGACCGCAGTCCAATATTTATGCTGCTGTCTGTCAGGTTAATCAAAGAACAAAAGACAAAGAAAATCACTTTCTGCTCTTGACTGAATACGTTTTATAACTTTAATGGTAAGCATTAATCTTTATTTAATTTTTACAATGAAGACTACAGAAATTAAAGTAATCAAATGTAAAATAACACTGGATGTGTAAAGTTTAAACTGCCGCACGGCGTGAGCTCACTAGAGCAGATGCGTTTACTCGGTCACACGAGCATTAAGCAGCACTGTGAGATCCAGTGTGAAGCGCTTGAATTCAGCGATGAACACAAATGACTCGTGATTTTAACTAGTTTAAAGTCAAAAAGGAGAAACACTGTGTGCATTGAGACAGTCAGAAGGCTTTTCAGTCTACAAATCGCCATCATTTACTATGGATTTACTGTAGTAACTCACTCACTGCACCGTGGTATTGTGGCAGAAATTTGGGATATTCACACTGAATATTTTTAAAAGAGTAATGGTATATAATTGTAGTATGTATTTGTGATTAAGCTATAGCATTTGTGCATTTATACTGAATGTTTTTAGACTACTGTTTTTCATACTACCTACCTACCAAGGCTACCTAAAAACCATATAGTTATATTTTTACCATGGTATTGAGGTGCTATATGTGTGGTTTTAACTGTGTTTGTTTATCATGATTTAGATGTATGCTACTATGGAAGACCAATGCTTAGTTTAAATAAATAAATAAAAACTTGGTCAGAATAAATTTAACCATATGAAACTGAGGTTGCTACAATTTTTACAGATGTTACTGATTTTGATAATGAACAAAAATGTACCTCTGCTGCATTCTAACTCGAGCTACTATCAAATGTGCATTTTTAAGAAACCAAAACTTGTATTATTATTAATATTATCAGGCAACCCAAACCTGTTTCTTGATTTGAAACAATATCCCTCATTAGAACATGCAGAAACTAAGAAATAAATTTTTCTATTTAGATATTTATTTTGTTAAGACAACTTAACAAACTTTAAGACAACTTTCACTTTGGAGCAAAAATCTGGCTTTAAACTTGAAAGAAATAAAGATTTGACATTTATCGTGATAATTATCGATATCGACTGATATGAAAAAAATTACCGTGATAATTTTTTTGGCCATATCACCCAGCCCTACTTCCATGATGTTTTCACTACCTTTCTGGGCTTTCGAAGTGAAAGTTACTTGGGCTGTAAATGGAGGGACAGAAACCTCTTGGATTTAATTTATAATATCATCAATTGTATTTTAAGGATGAACGAAAGTCTTAGGGGACTGGAACAACATGAGGGTGAGTAATTAATGACAGAATTTTCATTTTTGGGTGAACTATTTCTTTATCTTTATCTTTGATAATAAATCTAAACAATAAAAATAAATAAAATATAAATAAAAATAGTTTGGAATTTGCAGATGCTCGTTATTAATGTGACAGCAGGTAATCAGCTATTCAATAAATCAATAAATCAGCCGCCATATCACCCTGTAGCCCAAGACTGGTTGCCCACTGAAGCTAAGCAGGGCTGAGCCTGGTCAGTACCTGGATGGGAGACCTCCTGGGAAAACTAGGTTGCTGCTGGAAGAGGTGTTAGTGAGGCCAGCAGGGGGTGCTCACCCTGTGGTCTGTGTGGGTCCTAACGCCCCAGTATAGTGACGGGGACACTATACTGTCAACAAGCACCGTCCTTCGGATGAGACGTTAAACCGAGGTCCTGACTCTCTGTGGTCATTAAAAATCCCAGGATGTCTTTCGAAAAGAGTAGAGGTGTGACCTCGGCATCCTGGCCAAATTTGCCCATTTGGCCTCTGACCATCATGGCCTCCTAACAATCCCCATATCTGTTAATTGGCTTCATCACTCTGTCTCCTCTCCATCAATAAGCTGGTGTGTGGTGCGCGTTCTGGCACACTATGGCTGCCGTCACATCATCCAGGTGGATGCTGCACACTGGTGGTGGATGAGGAGATACCCCCTGACAATGTAAAGCGCTTTGAGTGCCTAGAAAAGCGCTATATAAATGCAACAAATTATTATTATTATTATTAATGCTGGTGAGAATAAAGACAGCAATTAGGCCTATCAAATAAAAAAAAAAACGTATTGCTTTATATATACAGTGTGAATTTTTTCCATGTTAAAATTAGGGATGCGCCGATCTGATATTCATTTCGGGTATCGGCTCCGATAGTGCCATTTTTCTCGGATCGGGTATCGGTCAGAGAGAGCCGATCCAAATCCGAGATTTTTTTTTTCTTTTTTTTATCCCGATTGTGTGAAATATTCTGTGTTACTTCTGAAGCCATACGATAGCTTAATGTGAGCTACATATGAATATTTAAGTCCTTACATTAAAGTTCACACAAACTCTTTTATCCGCTGTGGCTGTCAATCAATCGTTCAGCCTTTAAACCCTGGTAGCGTCCGGTTACAGCAGTCAGTTCGGTAAAGCTCTCTCCAAGATCATTCTGTGTTCCCATTATACTGGATTTGTAAATACATGTCTATGATTTTGCAAAAAGGACTTTATCTTCTTGCCGGAGTTTAATGTTGTTTTGTTACTTACTACTAGGTGTCTGTGAGAACAAAACGCGGGCGTAGAAAATAATATAAATAGTTTTTAACGTGCACAGTAACTGAAATTTAAAACGGTTAAAAGAAAGGCTCAATAACTGTTGCACTGATATAATACACTACGCATCAATTTCTCTTCCCTTTGTGCTTTGCAGTTTTTAAACACGAAGCGCTTACAATGTGCGCGCTCATAGACTGTCAACCCTCTACACTGCGAGTAAATCACTCGCATACGCGACTAAATCTTCACTCTGGGCGACTAAATGATGTCTAATATTAGCCAATGGCTAATAAATTCTCAGATTTTACTCGTCAGTCCATATTTAAAACTTTTATTTGTTCCCCACAAAATACTGTTTTTCCCTAAATGTTTGGATTTCTAAAATTATTGTGCACTGATTTTTCTAGATTAACTTTTGCTGCCGAATTATCTACTAACCTAATTTATGATACATTTTTGTCATAGATTATAAATAAATGAATGATGCATTTTATATAGCGCTTTATTGTGTATTGTTGTACACCCAAAGCGCTTTACAATCATGTGGGGGGGTCTCTCCTCAACCACCACCAGTGAATGTTTTTAATGAATGGATTTTATAATAATACAAATAGCAATGTGTAACATTTTACCATATTTAGTGCAACACTTTTATTTGTTCCCCGCAAAATATAGTTTTTTCACTAAATGTTTGGATTTCTAAAATTATTGTGCACTGATTTTTCTAGATTAACTTTTGCTGCCGAATTATCTACTAACCTAATTTATGATACATTTTTGTCATAGATTATAAATAAATGAATGATGCATTTTATATAGCGCTTTATTGTGTATTGTTGTACACCCAAAGCGCTTTACAATCATGTGGGGCAGAGTCTCTCCTCAACCACCACCAGTGTGTAGCATCCACCTGAATGATGCGATGGCAGCCACAGGACAGCGGCGCCAGTGCGCTCACCACACACCAGCTACAGGTGGAGACGAGAGAGAGTCATAGAGCCAATCAAGTGGTTGGGCATTATTAGGGGGCCATGATTGACAAAGGCCAGGGGAGCAATTTGGCCAGGACCCCTACACCCCTACACTTTACGAGAAGTGCCATGGGATTTTTAATGACCACAGAGAGTCAGGACCTCGGTTTAGCATCTCATCCGAAAGACGGTGCTTTTTGACAGTATAGTGTTCCCATCACTATACTGGGGCTTTTGGACCCACCCTAGGTATCGGAATCGGTATCGGAGGTGAAAAAGGCGGATCGGAGCATCCCTATGCTTCTCTCTATAGGGCCTTTCGCACCGCGGGAACCTTTTCATAGTACCAGAATTCATTGTGGAACTACCCACTTTTTGGCGTTTTCGCACCACTGGAACTGGGTGTGATTTTAGTACCGGACTGCCGTTTTCGAGAACCAAATTAGCTCCTACTCACAACTGGTACTACCCGTGACGTAAGTAGACATTGATTAGCCAAACGCGTACGAAAATGCCCTCACCCGCCATGATTTAAAACGCCGTGTAAACATACTGTAAAAATTGTCAACTTATTTCGCAAGTATGGAGAACAGCGATAGATGGACGGACGCTGAAGTGCAGGCACTTGTAGCAAATATAGCACTGCCAGTTGTCGTTGGAGATTCTTAGTCCTCCTTTCCGTTCTTTCAATCGCTTTACGTATACATCGACATTCCATGTCCATTATTGTGAAACCCGCAAGACACAACAAAAACACCGCTCTGATCACAGTGTCCTCCATCCTCCTGTTGTTAACGTTGTTCTTCTTTGTTTCCGTTGTTGAACGCCGCGCACAAATGACGCTGCTGTCGACCGGCTTATGTCATTTCCTAGTACACACTGTCTTCTTTTTGTTTTATGGTGAATAACTCCTTAGGAGCATTATCACCACCTACTGTACTGGAGGTCAAGTAAACTTTCATAGGTGATGAGTCTGAAATTTGAGTACCAAAAAAAAACCTTCCATTCAAAACACCCAAAAACTATGGTGGATGTTTCCGATTCTCTCCAATCTATGGCGCACTCAGATCACATGCTCATGCTAGCGCTGCGTGTTCAGCTCCTCTAACACTCACAATTAAGTACACACTGTCTGTGTGAATGCAACCCTTTAAATGGTACTGGGAAATAGTTCGCACAAAATCGTCCCAGTACTTTAGTACTGTACATTTAGTTCTGGAACTAAAGCGGTGCGAAAGGCTCTAATCTTAGCTTAATATGCAGAGACAAGAACATTTAAGCCAATTGTTGTTAGATTAGTCAAACACTGATTGGTTGCTTGAGCACATTGACAGAGATTGGATTAACTAATGGCTGTTTGTCCAATCAGGGGCAAAGGAAGTGTTTGGGGAATCTGTTTGATGACCAAAAAACAAACACTTTAGCTTTACCAAAAAATTTTTACGGAAAGGTAGAATGTGATTTCTTGAGCACCTGCTTAAAGCTAACCCTAACAAAACTGTCACAAGTTGATTCTGGCTGTCAGTTTGCATCAAAATCTTCTTCTAGCCTATATTCAGTCTTATTTTTGATTAAATATTGCAATAATCAATTCTTAAAAGACCCAAACATGAACATTACTAACTGTCTGTGATTTCTCACTAATGACATCTTCACAACATTTTGCCCGCTGGTCGCTGAAATCGCATTAACCAAAACCCGTGCAAGCAAAAGAGCTGTAATTCAGTCCAGTGATGCAATGGCCTCTTTTGCTTGCTTATGTCAACACAGACCAATACTCTTGTTAAGCTACAGATGTGGTTTCCCTGGAAACAGAGGCATACCACCAGAAAGAATAAGTCTCTGACAAAGCCCTGAACACTGGACCCTGTGCTGCGAGTGGCCTATTCATTCCCTGACACTTCTTACAGCTGGACATCATGAATACACAACTGGAACCAGAGGAAGGCAGCTGATATGTTGAGGTAAGAAGAATGTATGTATATTAATATGGTATGCGTTAAGAAACAACTGTGCTGATGTAATGACATTACATCATACTACACTTGTGTCCAAAGCACAAACTTTGCACCAGACTCAATTCAAAACCACTGACAAATGTAATAAAGGGTTTGTTTGTTGACATTTAACGTTGACTATTTTCAAGCACTTCCGGTATGTTCCTACTTGACACCACTGCTGGAGTTCAGAAGGGCAATTATTACGTCAATTTGATTGAATAATAAAGCAAATAAACTTTTAAATATGAATAAGTCGGACATTGTTGAAAGTTATGAAATGTGTGAATAATTTGAACACACTGTGGCTTTAGCATTAGGTCTATCTACGTGATAACATTATTGTGGATCGCAGTTGATAAACAGTGATATTTTCAGCCTAAATACCGCATTTGTTCCTCTTATTATGTAAGAAGGTTAACAAAATAATATATTTATTGACATACATATGTAAACACACCAGCTAACACTGGACAGCGCTTGACAAGTTAGCTTTGCATCACTCCGAGCAGCACAAATCACTCAAACTTCCATATCTACCGCATACAATCGCTTTAAATAGGCTTCACACACGTCTTTACTGTTTTCCTCCCATGTTTCTGTGATCAGATTACAGCTCTAGATCAGTAAAGCTCAGCTCAGACTCTATGTAAAGGTGTGATCAGCTACAGGAGCTCTCCTAGGCCTCCAATATCAGGGAATCTGGACTGAACTACACTGCATTTAAGCTCTGATGCACCATCAACAGCCTCGCATGCCCCAGGTGCCGCTCACCTCTCTGTTGAGGCTCGGGATGGTGCTCGGGTCTCCGTGTGCGGTGCCGCTGCAGGGTGTTGGCGGAGCTCCGGCCTTCCCTGCGCCGCCGCCCCGCTTATTCTTCCTGCGCTTCGCTCCGCGTTTAGCGTCTGTAGGACTCATTTCTACCCCACGAAATACACAGACAGCGCTCCGTCTACAAACAGCGGGGTCCCGGGTGCAATGCCAGGCTCTGGCGCTGCGAATGCAAGTAAAATGTAACTGTATTTGAGAGATATAATCTAAGATTCTGCCGACTTGTTCACAGTATAGCAGACTTCAAATTCCAATATGGCCGACTCAACAGGAATTGGCCAATGGCGTTTACGCCATGACGCAATAGCGTATGATGCGCTTGGGGCTTATGGGAAAATGAGTTTTATTTTTGAGTTTTATTGTTTAATTATTACTCCTTGGTTAGATGTTGTGTCTGTGTCGGTGCTGGAAGATTGTTAAAGACAACCACATTCTCATTCTTAATTTCTGCATGCGAGCATAAATGGATAATGAAGCTCTTTGTTATTCTGTTTATTCTGGTGTCTTGCTCTATTTTAAGTTCTCTCTCATCCCACTTATTTAAGTCTCTTACAAGTGTGTTGTTTTTCTGGTCAATGTTTTGTTGTTGTTGTTGTTTCTTGCTAATAATTTAAAATTACCGTTGCTCTCCGAGGCCATGTTTTTAATCGCAGTAATAATTTTAGTCATTAGGTGGCGCTGATTAGCTATTCTAACTTGCGTTGACGTAAAACAGCAGGCGAAATATCCAGTTTAGAGGTCAATATATGGGTCATTATTATACAATATTTGACAGCTCATTCTAATCAGTATCCCGTATTCCCATATTCTAAAATGAATGTGGTGTCTGCTACAGATTGTTTAACTGAATCTGCCCTCACCTGTGACTGTGAGTCAAATTTCACCCATCAAAACCATGAAAAATTCATGAAATCTTCATTGCAGTGCAGCGGGTCTAAAGACTCCAAATCTTGTCCCTTTTCTTTTCTTTTTATCTCTTCATGAAGTCTATTACGATAACAGTGTTAGAAAATATATAGTGCTATTAAATTAAATATTCATTAAAAAAATAAAATGTCAAAATGTTTGTGGTTAATATTAATAACGTTTGGCCTTTTCATAATATCCGGACACATAACAACTTATTCTGCTATAAATGAATGCTTTACAGCTTAAAGCTGCTATTTATTGCAGGGCCATCACTAAAGTAAAATAAAATAAACGGGTGGGCCACCTCTCACACTAAACTGAAAAGTAGGTATGTTACCGGAACTGTCAGTATGGACACACTTTAGATGTCTCTTGCAACAAATGAATTCCTCCCTATTATGCAATACAATTTCTTGCAGTAACTGCTGTTCAAAGGTGTTGTTAGTTGTCATTTTTGTTTTTGCCTTTAGTCCCATTTACAGAGAACAGGTATGTGTGAAGGCCTAAGGGGTCTCTAAACTCGGTCCTGGAGGGCCGGTGTCCTGTAGAGTTTAGCTCCATTCCTAATTAAACACACCTGAACCAGCTAATTAAGGTCTTGCTAGGCACAGAAACGTCCAGGCCCGAGGCGAGGACAGACTTTGGAGACTCCTGGCCTAAATCTTAGTCAATGTAAAATATTTTGACTGAAAAAAGGTATACAAATGTAAGACCATAACTAGTAAAGACCATACACGATAATAAATAAATAAATTGAGGCAGTTTGAACCTTTTAATCTCTTAATTTGATGTAGTGTCGTCCTTCAACCAACAGATGGCGACTGTTGCATTGCTGCAGTTTTATCGCTAGACAGAAATCAAAACTTCGAACTATTTGGTTTAGTAGAAGGTTTGCTGTAATCATATAAGGACAAGACAAGGATAACAACAGCAAGATAATTTTATTGCATTACTTTGATTACGTGATGATAAAAAACACTAACAGAAAATGACATCTATGAAATAGCCTTCCAGAGATGATACTGAATATTGCCATATTTCTCAAAACCTCCAATGCACGTCAAAAAAAGCAGTGCATCATCTCATATACCTTTAAGCTCAATCTCCCTGCAGGCTGACAGTTTCAGGAAATCAGTGCCATGGAGAGCAAAGAGATAACAAGTACAGCAGTAGCCGAGTACATAAAACAATAATGACAAATCCAAGACTTTAGATTGCAATCTAATACTTTTGCAACAGAGAAATCAAAATATCATGCATGACTCTGGATCTAAAATGTCAAACTATTCTAAAATACAATTTCACATTTTGTCTAATCTGTACAAATAAATTAGCAAAAGAACGAAACTATTAACAATCCCTACAGATTTCTTGCTTTGCTGGCTCAAATGTAGGCAACTCTAAACTACTGCAAAATGACCCGTAGTGCTAGGCACACCCTCTTAACTCTTAAGAAAGCACACCCAACAAATGCGAATTGCTTTCTTGTGTTTCTTCAGTAGAGTCAAAAAGTCAAGCAGTCTATTTTCAAACATACACTCAAAGAAAACGTACTTTCAAGTTTCAGCAGGACGTTTTTTTTTTTTGCCAGTTTCAAAGTCTTTTTCCTGTAGCATAGGCCTACTTACATCCACCCTAAAAGTTTTCAGCTATTCATTACCGGGACGTGAGCTGTTCACGTCAGTAAATACAAAAGCAGAGCGGATCTTTCATATCCAAAGCACCTATATACAATCAATCACACATTTCATTTTCAAACCCACTCTGGGTGCTGGAATCGGAAGCCAAGCTGGAAGAAGAAGAAAGCATGGAGACATGCGGACGACCACTATACAGACAGTTCTGAATGTACTATGTTAAAGGCTCCAGCCTTACTCTAAATTACTTTTAAAAACAGAACCGGTTTTAAAACACTAGGTGTCATAAACTTGTTGACTTTGTAAATAGTTACAGAGAAAAACTAGACATCATGTAATAAAAGACTGAGGATCACATAGGGTTACCAAGTCCACTGTTTTCCAGCGGAACTGCTGTTGCTGCAGGTTAAAGGGATACTTCACCCAAAAATGAAAGTTCTGTCATTAATTACTTACTAACCCTCAAGTTTCCTTCTTCTGTTGCACATAAAAGAAGATATTGTGAATAATGTGGGTAACAAAACAGTTGCTGGTCCCCACTGACTTCCATAGTACGGAAAAAAATATAATATGTAAGTCAGTGGTGACCAGAGACTCTACCCACATTCTTCAAAATATCTTCTTACATTTAACTGAAATGCTTATATTGAAATATTTTATAAACTGTGCTGGATGTTAAGTTTTCTGAGGAAGGGGAACTATAGGGAACATTTGAGCTCCTACATGAAAACATATGGTTTATAATTAATACATGGTGACTTTCAAGTTGAAATTGTGTATATCGCAGAACAGTAACTGTAAAAAAATGTATTTTCGGCATATTTTAAGTTTTGATATAGGGTTATTGGGCTAGTTTTGGCCCATTTTTGATTAATCACTGGTATAGTTTTGTTTCGCAGACCTGGCAACTCTGCTTTCAAGCCTTTCCAAACACAAGAAACTCACTCAGAACAAACTCACCTCATTGCAAGGAGACACACAAATATATGTGTTCTATAATCGTCTCAAATATCAACGTTTGATATTCTCTTAACTGGTGGAATCATAATCTGTAACTAAAGACATTGAAGTCTGTGCTGCTCAACATACACAATTTGTTTTGTGAAATCTGCAGACTGGCTCTTACTTTGGACAATGTACTCGTCCAGACTGTACAAATCGGGGCAAAAGTCATGTAGTGTATTCTAGCCTTTTAGCTAGTTTGGAGTTTCAAAGATTCGCAGAGTTGCTATATATGTATTTATGCATTTATATTTGAAATTGTCTCCATATTGTTTCCCTAAGTAGTATTATTCTTTCTTCTGCAGGCCCTTGCTGACCTCAGCCTCAGCACTGCATTCTGGGAAGTGGGGAGGTTGGGCAGAGTGAGGGGAGAGCAGAGGTTCTGATGGTGCATTGGGGGTTGTTGAGGCTAAAGGCTCAATGGGAGCAGCACTCCTAGAGTCCTCCGATTGGACAGATGAGCGTCCCCTATGGGAGTGTCGTCTCTCTGGGTGGGTGGAGGAAGGGCTCTTTCCTGGAGGAGGGGGGCTGCGGTCCTGACGCCGACAAGAAAGCTGGATGGTTTCCTTATCTAGAGCTGTGTTCTACAGGAGAGAGACAATATGTTAATGTTCACATGATGTGCACCCACCCAAAATGGAAAGGAAACTGAAAACAATTCAGTAGGGAAAGAGTAAGTGAGATGAAGTTATGATCTGGGAGGAAGATAGAGAGAGATCATTTCAATCTTAAAGAGACAGTGCACCCAAAAATAAAAATTCTGTCATCATTTATTCATCTTGTTCCAAAATTTTATGACAAAATTTCTTCTGTGGAACACAAAAAATATATATATTAAATATATATATTGGTCTACAAGACCTTTCACTGGAGAAAAACAGTTAATGGGGAGTTATGCTATGCGAATGCATATACGTATATGTTGAATTAAATTTTTTATTTTTAAAGAAAGTGACGTCATATCATGACTGTTGCAGAAATTTCACATGGTCAAAATGTAGTGTGACAATTTTGCATATTTGTAGGATGATAACAATTTGTGCAGTTAAGTAACATTTTTGTTTTTTAAAATATATATTTAATTGAGCTTTCAATTAAATTTCATGTGTAACAAAATCTTTTCCCATTTTTTCCCCCCAAAAATGTTCCCACTTTTTCTACTTATTCTACTTATTCTACTTTCTGAGTGTAAAGGTTATTGCAGGTGATGGTTGTTCTGAGGGGTGCATGGTTGAGTTCTTATTAATTTTCAGCAATGTTGCTAAATTACTGCTTTATTTTTGCTTTGTCACACTTTATTATAGTCTGGGTCTTATGCTGATAACTTACAGATTTTACATATTAATCTAAAATATGTGTATTAATCTAAATATAGCCTTTTAATATTTCCAAAATGTCCCACAATCTTGAAAAACTACCAGGGCTGCCATCATTTTGGGGGGGGGGATTAATACATGGTGACTTTCAAGTTGAAATTGTGTATATCGCAGAACAGTAACTGTAAAAAAATGTATTTTCGGCATATTTTAAGTTTTGATATAGGGTTATTGGGCTAGTTTTGGCCCATTTTTGATTAATCACTGGTATAGTTTTGTTTCGCAGACCTGGCAACTCTGCTTTCAAGCCTTTCCAAACACAAGAAACTCACTCAGAACAAACTCACCTCATTGCAAGGAGACACACAAATATATGTGTTCTATAATCGTCTCAAATATCAACGTTTGATATTCTCTTAACTGGTGGAATCATAATCTGTAACTAAAGACATTGAAGTCTGTGCTGCTCAACATACACAATTTGTTTTGTGAAATCTGCAGACTGGCTCTTACTTTGGACAATGTACTCGTCCAGACTGTACAAATCGGGGCAAAAGTCATGTAGTGTATTCTAGCCTTTTAGCTAGTTTGGAGTTTCAAAGATTCGCAGAGTTGCTATATATGTATTTATGCATTTATATTTGAAATTGTCTCCATATTGTTTCCCTAAGTAGTATTATTCTTTCTTCTGCAGGCCCTTGCTGACCTCAGCCTCAGCACTGCATTCTGGGAAGTGGGGAGGTTGGGCAGAGTGAGGGGAGGGCAGAGGTTCTGATGGTGCATTGGGGGTTGTTGAGGCTAAAGGCTCAATGGGAGCAGCACTCCTAGAGTCCTCCGATTGGACAGATGAGCGTCCCCTATGGGAGTGTCGTCTCTCTGGGTGGGTGGAGGAAGGGCTCTTTCCTGGAGGAGGGGGGCTGCGGTCCTGACGCCGACAAGAAAGCTGGATGGTTTCCTTATCTAGAGCTGTGTTCTACAGGAGAGAGACAATATGTTAATGTTCACATGATGTGCACCCACCCAAAATGGAAAGGAAACTGAAAACAATTCAGTAGGGAAAGAGTAAGTGAGATGAAGTTATGATCTGGGAGGAAGATAGAGAGAGATCATTTCAATCTTAAAGAGACAGTGCACCCAAAAATAAAAATTCTGTCATCATTTATTCATCTTGTTCCAAAATTTTATGACAAAATTTCTTCTGTGGAACACAAAAAATATATATATTAAATATATATATTGGTCTACAAGACCTTTCACTGGACAAAAACAGTTAATGGGGAGTTATGCTATGCGAATGCATATACGTATATGTTGAATTAAATTTTTTATTTTTAAAGAAAGTGACGTCATATCATGACTGTTGCAGAAATTTCACATGGTCAAAATGTAGTGTGACAATTTTGCATATTTGTAGGATGATAACAATTTGTGCAGTTAAGTAACATTTTTGTTTTTTAAAATATATATTTAATTGAGCTTTCAATTAAATTTCATGTGTAACAAAATCTTTTCCCATTTTTTCCCCCCAAAAATGTTCCCACTTTTTCTACTTATTCTAGTAATTCTACTTTCTGAGTGTAAAGGTTATTGCAGGTGATGGTTGTTCTGAGGGGTGCATGGTTGAGTTCTTATTAATTTTCAGCAATGTTGCTAAATTACTGCTTTATTTTTGCTTTGTCACACTTTATTATAGTCTGGGTCTTATGCTGATAACTTACAGATTTTACATATTAATCTAAAATATGTGTATTAATCTAAATATAGCCTTTTAATATTTCCAAAATGTCCCACAATCTTGAAAAACTACCAGGGCTGCCATCATTTTGGGG
>NW_015505434.1:489281-500696 GCF_001515645.1 Sinocyclocheilus grahami
CTGTAAGAAGAAACATGTTCAAACTAAGATATAGAAGACAATATACATGACCTGGTTTCACTGAAAAGTCAATACTATCGATCACATCACAGTTGGGAGAAGACCACCGCAGTAAAAGAAAATGGCAGAGAGTGAAAAACACCACTGAAGTTCATGACGGGATTAAAGCGAGTCAAGAATTCTCTAAGCTGCCAACTGTCCATGTCTTGTAGGGGAAAATGATCATCTTCAGTGATGTTATTGTCACTTTCTCCCAGTATAAAAGTGTATGTGTGAGGAGACAGAGGCGGGGAGGGAGGAGCATAGCAGTTAGTGTTAGTACATACCATTGCCTTGGAGCTAGTCAAAGGATAGCAATGCCATGGGGAGAGCAGAAGCAGAGGACAGAGACTAGTCTTACTCACTGAGCACATACAGCACAAATTCATACACAACACTAACATAACCTCTAACACTTCAGCTGAGAGACATTTCACAAGGACTATTTCAGAAACACTCAGCTTGCTTGATTGAAGCAAAAATATAGCCACTTAAAGGGGCAGTTCATTCAGAAATGAACATTCTGACATTATTCACCCTCATATGCTTCCAGACACACATGATGCTGTTTTTCTTATCCAAACAAGCTGTCAAGTTCCAAAAAGAACAAAAAGCAATATAAATGCATATAAATATAGTCATACCTCTCTTCTGAAGCATTTGATTACTTTTTGCGTCTATGCTGCAAGTTTGATGTAATGACGTGTGCTTACAAGACATGTGAACCAATGTCATTTGTTATTATTGATGTCAATTACATGCCATAGGAACCATATTTAATTTGAGAGCTGGTTATCAGTGCATCAACTTTAGTCTGGTCATTACAAAGATATCATTTCAGAACACATGGAATATAGCAAATTAGTCATATAGATAAAACCTGACAGACCACGGTTATTAAGAACTGTCATTGTATGGAAAATATCCATGTGACAGTTCTTTAAAAAAAAACCTCTTCTTTCAGTATATTTGGAATGACATGAGGGTGAGTAATTGGCAAAAACTTCATTTTGGAGTGAGCTATTCCTTTCAATTGTGACATGATCTGGTTTCTTCGGTACGTTCCTCAGCTGTAGACAAAACCAGTTACTGAAAAGAAAGCTGACAAATCAAATAGGACGTGTCTGGACCCCTTCAGCTGAGAGACATTTCACAAGGACTATTTCAGAAACACTCAGCTTGCTTGATTGAAGCAAAAATATAGCCACTTAAAGGGGCAGTTCATTCAGAAATGAACATTCTGCCATTATTCACCCTCATATGCTTCCAGACACACATGATGCTGTTTTTCTTATCCAAACAAGCTGTCAAGTTCCAAAAAAAACAAAAAGCAATATAAATGCATGTAAATATAGTCCATACCTCTCTTCTGAAGCATTTGATTACTTTTTGCGTCTATGCTGCAAGTTTGATGTAATGACGTGTGCTTACAAGACATGTGAACCAATGTCATTTGTTATTATTGATGTCAAATACATGCCATAGGAACCATATTTAATTTGAGAGCTGGTTATCAGTGCATCAACTTTAGTCTGGTCATTACAAAGATATCATTTCAGAACACATGGAATATAGCAAATTAGTCATATAGATAAAACCTGACAGACCATGGTTATTAAGAACTGTCATTGTATGGAAAATATCCATGTGACAGTTCTTTAAAAAAAAACCTCTTCTTTCAGTATATTTGGAATGACATGAGGGTGAGTAATTGGCAAAAACTTCATTTTGGAGTGAGCTATTCCTTTCAATTGTGACATGATCTGGTTTCTTCGGTACGTTCCTCAGCTGTAGACAAAACCAGTTACTGAAAAGAAAGCTGACAAATCAAATAGGACGTGTCTGGACCCTATTAATAAATATATACGTATATACTGGCTTTAAAATAAAATAAAATACAAATTTAATTAAAAGGGAAAAAACTAAATCCTCATTTTATCTAAAATATCTAAATAACTAAATTAAAACTTTCAGTAAAATATTTCATCCAAGGCAATTTTTGTGCATAATTAAACATCTCTCTCTCACGGTCATTAGATTTATTAATTTAAATTATTATATTACAATACTGCCAGAAGATGACAGATTTTCATATTATCAAAACACTTTCTTTGAAATTTTGATGGGAATGGTCAAGGTCCTAAGAGTGAGGCTCATTTTGGGGACGTTGCCAGCTGCCATGAAATAGACAATGTCTGGATTAGGTAACAGAGAGAGAGAGAACCCATTGAATTGGAGTGTTAATATTACAAGCAGTCAGTATTGCATGCATGCTAAAACAAACCTTCCAGCTAAAGCCCAGAAAGAAAACGATATACAGCAATAATGCAACAAATCCATATGGCACAGAATATCACATCAATAAACTAATTTAGAGAGCCACCATGAACATGGAGTGGAATGAGAAGATGAAAAGACAAAAAGTGGACCAGATTATGGTTGGGACATGAGGTATGGTATGAGGTAGGATCAGCAAATGCTGAAAAACCCAGTGAGAGTGAATAAGAGGCAGTCAGAGTGCAGAGACTGCTAGATTTGAGTGTAGTCAAAGAACTCAAGCTCATTAAAAGGAGGTTTATGTTTGGAGTCAAATACCCAATATCCAGTGGTAGACATCACTTCGGGTCTTGGGAGAGCAAGGAAGGGATGTTGTACAGCCCTGCCCTTACAGTTCAAACTGTCAAATGAGATTCACATCAATGCCCATTCAGCCAGAGTCCCTGCTGCTGCTGCTGCTTTTTCAAGCAGTGACGTTAACAAAAAAGGACCATAGATTTTTTTAAAAGCTTAGGGTTTTACCAATGTATTATAAAGGAAAATGCCATAAACAAATGCCTCCTATACAACGCTTAAATTAGTATCACCAGAATATTCACTAATATAATTTATCTCCAGCAGAATCAATGCAAATATATTATGAATATTCAATATACCACTTAGCAGTTATTTAAATGTATACTGAGGTCTTAATTTCAAATATCAAAAATGAAATGTCCTTTCTGCATGATGGGGTCAAGTACAAACAATGAATGATAGGTAGTATGCATGATCGTGACAATGTAGACAAGGTGAAGACCAGTGACAACACTGAAAACAACACATTTACAGAGACAAACACCTTAATGACAGTGAGAAGAACTAAGACAAGGCTGGCAGTGAGGGGTTTATGGCGCAGTGAACTGGGATGGAAATGTAATAAGACATGGGGGTGGAAATGGCTGAAAATGCTTCACCCATGTCTCCCTCTGAGCTCATAAAGTACATTCTGTCAAGAAATAAAAGGATTATAACGAGTCCTTCAGCAATTTTCAGGCACTATAGAGAGCAACACTTTTTTCCACATTTTTTTCAATGGGCTTGGTCCTGTGTTTAACATTGTTTTCCTTTTTTTTTTTAGCATAAAAATCAGCATATTAGAATGATTTCTGAAGGATCATGTGACACTGATGACTGCAGTAATGGCTGCTGAAAATTCAGCTTTGCATCACAGGAATAAATTACATTTGAGAATATATTAAAACAGAAAACACTTCTTTTAAATAGTAATAATATTTCACAATATTATTGTTTTTACTATATTTTTGATAAAGTAAAATGGTGAGCATAAAAGACTTATTCAAAAACATATCGTATAATAAATTATGTATTTGGGAAAAAAATTACAATAGAAAACTAATGACTTATAGTTATTGAATATAAGCATAAAAACAGCATATTCAAATGTATACAAATATATAAGTCTTTGGTTGGCTCTCTCGTGGATTTATGGATTATGGGTAGTACACTCTTAGAAAAAAACGTGCAAAAGCTGTCACTGGGGCGATACACTTTTGCACCTTTTAGGTACTAATATGTACACTTTAGGTACTTCTTTAAGGTACCAATATGGACTCTTTAGGTACAAAGGTGTGCCTTTTGAAAAGGTACCGCCCCAGTAACAACTTTTGTACCTTTTTTTTCTGAGAGTGTAGGGTAGTTTTTAACCATGAATTTGGCTTTTGTACATATTTAAAGAGGATGAAATATGGAGAAATGAAGCCCGATTTTTTTTACTTGCACCTGATGTGCTGTTTTCTAAAGTCATGTCCTATTTTATAGCTCTGGCATATTTTGTCCTGTGCTTGCTTACAATACAATAATCTCTAATATTTCCTGAGATTTAGAAGTTATGTAAGTCATGAGTACTGAGGGAGACAAACTGATTGATTTGATGCTGGTGTCCACAGTGGCTGTAATTTCAGTGACGGCTATGCTTCGGAATTATGTGTAATCCAAGTACTAATCATCAGGGGCCGAGAGGATGACATTGGTTATTTTTTAAGCAAAGCATATTAACAGACGACAGCAGCTGCAGTTATGATGTGCAGACTGTTTCTCATGTGTGAGTGCGTGTGCTCACCACAATAACAGAGACTCCAGGGGAAATGTTGCTCTGTTTCTGCACAGAGTTAAAGTGCTTTTTGAGTTTACCTGCTACCTCCATCTTCATATTGTTTTCCATTGCAGAATCCTCCTGTTGGTTATTGAAGTGGATTTAGGATAGGCCAATCTAATGGCGAGCAATATAACTGTGTTCACCAGAACATTCAGACTAAATTGTAGGTTTCAGTTTGAAAAATAATTTGAAGCATAAATCAAAACCACTTCCAATACAGCTCAAATGACTCAAATAATGTTTTATGAGTAAGTATGCAAGTGAATCCCTTGTGGCCAATCATGCCACATTTTGGTATATTATATCTTATAAATAGAAATCTGATACTGTAATGTAGCACATGCATTACCTAACTTGACAAAAAACATACACATACACACAGCACTAAACCTTTTCACACACATTTACCGTGACCCAGGGGTGAGACAGAACATCCTCCGCTGTGTATCTGGCCTCCACATTCACCTGCAGCATGTGACCAATCAACTCCTGTGCGAACACACCATGATCATATTTTCAATAAACAGATGTCAAGAAAATGTAATACATTTTATCATAAAAACAGAAAAGGTACACAAAAAGACAAAACAAATAGTTCCCCTTCAGGAACTCGCGCTGCATCAGAAACGCTTTGGGAACGTCTCTGTGTGATTTGACTATGCTCTGAAGCATGTGTGAAATCAGTCCAATGGAATGGCAAGATGTCATCTGATCTGAGGATCATCATTCTTGCCAAGAAGGTTTCGGCCAAGAAGTGCTGATGCCTGTGGTGCTGGACTTCTGAGGGCAGGCCCTCATTATACAGTGCCCGTCTCTCCTTATGCCCTCAGGAGATCGGTCTGTCAACCCTATCACCCGTGGTGCTTCAGGGCACAGCAGTCTAACAGTGAGCACAGCTCTCATTGTCCGCTCGGAAACGTAGTGGCTCTGGGAGTCTCGCATCCTCCAAGGAGGTTATTAGAGCAGTCAGCTTGGTCGTTCCCTGCTGGTCATCCACTTCAGGGCACCGAGTTGACTGCTTAAAGTACACCAGAGGTCAGTCTCGAGAGACTGATTGCCTTAATAGACCATCATATTGACGATTGGTTGATATTAGCTCAATCGGAGCAGATGGCTGTTTGGCATCGAGATGCCGTCCTCGCCCATATGAAAGAGATGGGGTTAAGGTTGAACGCCAAGAAAAGTGTGCTTTCTCCAGTACAGAGAACCACTTATCTGGGCAATGTGTGGGATTTGACCACGATGCAGGCACATCTGTCTCCTGCTCAAGTTGAGTCGATCCTCACAGCCGCAAAGAGGGTGAAGCTAGGCCAGTCACTCAGTCAAACAGTTTCAGAGACTGTTGGGTCTGATGGTGGCTGCATCCAACGTGACACCTCTTGGCCTGCTGTACATGAGACTCCTGCAGTGGTGGCTCAGAACCAAGGGGTTTTCCCTGAGGGGCAACTTGCTTCGCATGATCAAGGTCACACGATGAGGCTTACGTGCCTTAGTCATGTGGAGGAAGCCTTGGCCTCTGCCGTTTGAACATCTGAAACCTAAAATAAGTAGTATATGGTTGTAAACATTGAATATTTGTGATAATATGACAAGCGCTCAGCGCATCCGATCTGGCTATGCGCCAGGCAAAGCGCGAAAGCGGATTTAAATTCAGCAGTTGATGACGTGACCCAATTAAAGTTCTAATCACACCGGTGTGATCGTACGCTTCAGGGACCAGCCAAGACTGATCACACCGGTGTGATCGTACGCATCAAAGGGTTAACATATGTAGCAAGGATTGGAACATTCATTGACTTGAATTGTGAGCAACAACAGAGGCAATCAGTTGTGAATATAAGGGATTTAATAAATGAAACTATATCTAACATATAACTAACTAAGCAAAGTACATATATACAGAATGAAGCAAAGTAAGAAAAAGAGAGAGGAAAGAAAAAGAATGGCAGTATTTCACATCACTTAACCACAACCTTTGAAAATCATCAAAGAATCAAAAATCACCTTAAAAAGGGGCTGAAACTTAAACACGCATCTAAATAATTGTAAGCGGTTACTTGCATTGGTTTCGATTGCTGAAACACGAATCCTGATGCGGTAGATACCGGAGGTCTTTGATGAGTTCGTGAGGAGTGAGCTGGAAGTTTTACTTCTGGTTCTTCTGACGAAGGAAAAGTCCACAGCAACTAAAGTTACTTGAAGATAAAAACTGCCGGAAAATAAAACTCAAGAGGAAGATCTTAAGAGACTTGGAAAGGTGTTGTCTCAAACGAAGAGGAGTTTCTGAGCAAAGATTATTTCGGGCTAATCGCTTTTGAGGGTTCCTATGCCCACCCCCTTTTGGGTGGAATGGCCAATCAGAGGCATGAATTTTGAGCGGGAGAAACTTTCTTTGTCTCTTGTTTATGGCCCATTTGCATGTTTATTGCTGGTCTGGAAGATTGGTGCAGTTTTACCCCAAATATGCTACAAATAGTAAGATGCATTTCACGATCACATAGTGTAGATCATTGTTTGAGGAATAAAGAGCTGATCATTTTGATACCAAGAACGAAACATCTAGAAGATCTTAAAGCAGAGATACACTCATATACCTGAATATAAGCATTGAGAGTCTAACTAATACAAATAAAAAGTTGTAACTAGGCTAATACAATAGGAAAACATACAAACAACACATGCATATACCAGATACAATTATAACTGATTAATTATAGTCTAAATAAAGAAATGTCTTTATGTGTGTGTGTTTGTGTGTGTGTGTTAGTTTGCATGGTCAGCCAGGCCCATTGTTGCCTGACATCGGGGTCATTTACAGCTCTTTGGGAAGTGTTTGAAGTCAGATGGGGGAGATGATAGTGGGGGGGACTGGTTAGAATCTCCTTGATGGCGAGGAACCATTTGGCAATTTAGACCCCCATACAAATGTATAGTCTCTGACCAGAACTGTAATTTATATGCAAATGTCAAAAGGCTAAAAGGGTCTCTTAAGCCATAAAACCCCAAAGATCATGCATGATTCTACGCAGACGCTACAGTGGGCATAGCTCATAGCTTCCGGTATCTCAACTGAGGTTGTTGAGACCATACTCCAGTCCAGAGCTCCCTCCACAAGTAAACTGTACTCTTTGAAGTGGAACCTTTTCTTGGTGCGACATCCGTCAGCTGGACCCAGTCAACTGCCTGGTTGATTCAGTGCTGGACTTACTGCAGGAACAGTTTTCCGCAGGGTTAGCCCCCTCCACCCTGAAGATGTACGTGGCAGCCACAGTTGCTTACCACATCCCCCTGGGTGGTCAGTCATTGGGGAGAAACCCGTTGGTTACACATTTCCTCCATGGCACGTTGAGGCTGAGGCCTGCTTCACGCTCTAGAGTCCGGTCCTGGGATTTGGCCGTGGTCCTAGAAGCTCTCTGTAATCCTCCCTTTGAACCCCTTGAGGAGGTTCGGGAAATTTTCCTTACAGTTAAGATCATCTGATCATCTCTTTCCTTAAGAGAGTTGGTGACTTTCAGGCCCTTTCTGTGGCCCCTTCTTTTCTGGAGTTTGCGCCTGGTATGGCTAAGGCATTCTTATACCCTAGGCTAGGGTATGTGCCTAAGGTGCCCACCGTGGTTCTATGGCCCGTTATGCTGCAGGCTTTCTATCCTCCTACCCTTAGGGACCCAGACCAGGAAAAGCTTAATCTTGTTTGTCCAGTCAGAGCACTGGATGCTTATGTCCACAGAGCTTCCCTGTGTAGGCAGTCTGATTATTTGTTTACTTTGGTCCGCCCAAGAGAGGTCTCCCGGCAACCAAGCAGACCTTAAGTCGGTGGATTGTGGATGCAATATCTTTGGCTTATGAGTCCACTAACCTCCCTTCACCCCGGGGGTCAGAGCGCCACACTCTACTAGAAGTGTGGTAGCCTCCAGGGCCTTTCTCTCTGGGGTGTCAATGCATGACATCTGTAACGCTGCAGGCTTGTCCACCCCACTTACGTTTGTCAGGTTTTACAACCTTGACATGGGAGCCACTCCTGGCTCCTCTGTTCTCTCATCCTAGTTGTATAGTGTTCCACACTAGGCAGGAATTTGTAACCATGGCGGAGTGAGTTTTCTCATTCCCAAAGCGTTTCTAATGCAGTGCAAGTTCCTGAAGGGGAACGTCTCTAGGTGACGTATGTAACCATGTCTCCCCTAAGAGAACGAGACACTGCTGCATGTGCTTTTAAACTTCCTGCTCACCACGTCATCCTGCTTATGACATCTCGCCATTCGATTGGACTGATTTCACACGTGTTTCAGAATGTGGTCATGCAGAGGCATTTCTGATGCAGCGTCTCGTTACATAACCTAGCAACGTTATTTTAAATCTTTGTGCTTTAAGTTAAAGAATGATGGAAAGTGAGGACATACTTCAGTGAATCCAAACTTCAGAAAATGACTTTTAGTTTGTAATTTAGTTTGTAAAACATTAGTCTTAGCGACACATTTAGTCTCAGCCCTAATGATCTAACGTTTCTGGATTATGTTCAGGCCCAAACAGAATCTGACTTTTTTTTAATAATATATATAAATACATTTAAAATATAATATTCTATATTCTATATATAAATATGTTAAATATAATATTATATATAATATAATATAAGATACTGGCCTGATTTCCTAATAAAAAGACCATTAACACAATCTAAAAATGCTTACTGCTTGTCCACATTTGCACACACAGCAAAAATTCTGTCATTCAGTGCAGAATAATATGTTAGAAACCCAGCAAGCAAAACAGTTCTAAAGCTGGATGGGGTGAATGTGAGAGGGGGAGGATGTGAATGAGATTATATAATAATGTGAGTAGGATGAAACAGAGTAGGGTGCAGTCAGGACAGAATATAGCATAAAGAATGAAGGATGTTAAGGTAAATGGGTGAGAGTGTGTTTAAAGCATGCTAAAGGAATAGTTCAGCCAAAAATGAAAATGTGTTGCAAATTTACTCACTCTCACGTCATTCAAGATGTAGATGATTTTGTTTCTTCATCAGAACAGATTTAGAGAAATTTAGCATTACATCACTCACTAATGTTACTATATGTTACTAATGCTACTCAACTCTGATGAAGAATGAAACACATCTACATCTTGAATGGCCCGTGGGTGAGTACATTTCTAACAATTTCGACTTTTTAGGCAAACTATTCCTGTAAGTGTTGCCAGTGTGTGTTTGTCTCCACTCACTTTAGCAGAATCTGTGATATTGTCCCAGAAGGGTGATGGGAACTCTAAACGCCCCACTAGAATCTGATCAAAAAGGTCCTCCTGGAGGTTATTCTCACTACAAAAACAAATGCCAAGCACACAGACAATAAAAATATATATTTAATGTTTAACAACTGCTGAGAACAATACATACAAAACATGAGCAATATGAACAACATGAGACTAAATATTAGATTTTAAACACTGTAGATTATTAACACGAAGGACTGAGCAGGTACTATCTTGTGGTACCTGCGGAAAGGTGGAAAGCCACATAGGAGGATGTAGGTAATTACTCCAGCTGCCCAGATGTCCACTTTTAGCCCATATCTGCGGCGATGCCCAGACAGAAAGACACAGTCAATAACATTCAGCCCCCAGTATTTTAAAGGCTATTAATCACAGCTATTCATGCCATCACTTTAGAAAAACAATAATAAATAAATAAATATAATAAACGATAAAAAAAACAATGCTGATATGAAAACAAAACAATCAGTGATTCTTACCCTGACTCTGTTATGATTTCTGGGGCAACATAAGTAGGTGTTCCACAAACAGTGTAAAGCGGCCCTTCAACCACTGTGGCTAAGCCAAAATCACCCAACTTTAATGACTTTATACCATTAGGGTACTCACACACCTACGACACACATAGTGAAAGAGGTAAAAGGATTATTTTTATCCACCCAGATTTACATTTTTTCCTTTTGACATACCTTAAGTCATTTTCCACAAACAAAGTGCAAAGTTGTTTTCTTCACAGGTTTTGTATTTCTGTACTGCTGTGTATGTGTTAAAGATGTGTGAACTAAAGTATTTTCAGATTTATTGTCTCTGTGCAGAATGTGTAGGTGTATATACCTGTATACTGTATATTTAATGTCTCTTTTGAGGATATGTTTGACTGCATATATAAGCGTACCAGCAGATTCTCAGGTTTGATGTCTCGATGGACGATACACATTCTGTGCAGATATTTGAGAGCCGCCGCCAGGTTGAATACCATTAATCTAGCATCTCTTTCAGTGTATTTTGTCGAGGAGGTGATTGCATCAAACAGATCTCCACCCTGAAACACACAGATGGCAATACAAATAACTAAAAATCTCAATCCCTGTATTTTGAATAAAACACACTTTCACCCAGAGGTAACATGTTTTGGCCTTTATATGGGCTAAGTGTTTGATCAATATTGAAAGCGGCCATTTAGTGCAATGTTGCTGACAACAATACACAGAATTTGTAATGCATTTAACTTTCCTATAATGCAGGGTGTATCTTATTTTATATTTGGGGATTTTATTTAATTGTGAAAATTATATTATATTATATTATATTATATTATATTATAATATTATATTATATTTTTAGTTTAGTTTAGTTTAATTTAGTTTTTTTTACATAAACTACTGGTCAAAAATTAAAAAGACATTTATATTGTTGCAAAATATTTATATCTCAAATAAATGCTTTTCATCAAAGAATTATACAATAAATAAATAAATAAAAAATCACAGTTGTATCACGGATTCCACAAAAATTTGCTGAAAATAGATATTCAGGAGTTACCATATAATACATTATATTACATTAAAATTACATAATAATATATACTATACTATAATATATATATATATATATATATATATATATATATATATATATATATATATATATATATACATACAGGTGCATCTCAA
>NW_015505434.1:500897-540874 GCF_001515645.1 Sinocyclocheilus grahami
TTAAAACAGAGTCCATTAAAATAAAGTTATTTTAAATTGTAATGATATTTCACATAATAAACTGTTTATTGTATTTTTTAACCAATTAAATGCAGCTTTGTTAAGCATTAAAGACTTCTTTTAAAAAAAAATATATATATATTTTAAATATCTTACAGATGCCAATGGTAGTTTGAATGGTAGTGTCTGATATAAAAACAAAATAAATATCAAATGATATATTAAAAATCAAAGAATTATATATAATTATGAAGTTCAGAAGTTTCAGAAGCTGAGAAATGTTGAGAAATTTATAGACTGTATCAGAGTGTATAAGAAGTGACTAACAAACAGTACCTTCACAAGTTCCATGACTAGATAGAGCTCAGTGGGCGTATCCACCTCCTCAATCAGCATGATGATATTAGGATGCTTAACACGTCTCAACACTGCCACCTCACTCTCGATCAGGTGCTCCTGTGTGTTCAAAGCATGTGTCACAACAAATTCCCAACTATACAGCAACTCTCTGCATTATTTTGCCTTTAGCTGCCGAGGCATGAATTCCTGAGGTTTTCTCTTGCAGGAAACCAGGCAAACAGGAAATCAACTTCCTTGGTTAAAACACAGACTGAAATTAGATTATGAGACATTGGCCACCAATATAACTGCTGTTTACATATCATTCATACATGGCCAAAAGAATGTGAACACCCCTTCTAAATAATGGGTCTTGCTGTTCCAGTAATTCCAATGAAAAGGAATCAAAATTCAGCAGCATACAATGACCTTACAACTTTGGTGCAACAGTTTGGGGAGGAACTTTACCATTCTAACCCCAGTAGATAAAGGGAGATCCATAAATACTTTTTTTTACTGAGTTTGGTATAAAAGAGCTTGACTGGTCTGTACAAAATCCCTTAATGCCATTGAACACCTTTAGGATAAATTGGGTGTCATTTGT
The DNA here is from genome assembly GCF_001515645.1 of Sinocyclocheilus grahami. Classification (NCBI taxonomy): domain Eukaryota; kingdom Metazoa; phylum Chordata; class Actinopteri; order Cypriniformes; family Cyprinidae; genus Sinocyclocheilus; species Sinocyclocheilus grahami. The sequence goes on from NW_015505434.1 coordinate 501,841, forward strand.
TGGTCAGCTTTTCTCCCATGACTTGCAAAAACTGCAGCATACTGGATTAATGGAAATACATAAAATATAATCTAATCAGCCATATTAAATGGACCAAAGAAATAATTCACGGACCACCGAGATGTAAATAATTTGCATTGCAATAACTCAACCTTTCAGGCAGTGTTCAAAACTCATAAACAGCTATAATTGCATCATTATAAGGCCACAATATATGTATTATCAATAAAAACAATGCAAAATACAGTTTCGTGGCTGGTAAGGAATATTTATAGCTGGTATTTTCTCAATTCACTCTCTCCATTGGCTGGTGTCGCAAAAAGTCTGTAAAGTCCAACTCACTTTGCCTCTGCATTTGTTTTTATCGATGATCTTCAGTGCAAACTCCTTTCCAGTGGATCTGTGGAAAGAAAGAAATAGAACAATAGACTTTGTTTCAGGGAGGTTAATGAAGGTCTGTTTTGAGTGCATTCCTCAGGAACCAATTTATAAGCTGGATGTCCTTTTTGTGCACAAGAGATCTTCCTTTGAAAATTCTAGCCTAAAAACACAAACAGGAAAACCGAATCTAGATGTGGACAGTATTATTTATGTATTTTAATCAGAGATCACGACAATAACCAACTTAGAAGGGAGAACAAACAAAATACAACACAATTCTATTGACCCCGAAGAGCTATTTTATCGTTTTCTGACAGAACATAACAAAGAAAAAAAAAACATTTTTAATTATTTTGTAACTTGTAATTTTCTTACCGTTCGACACACTCCTTTACCACAGCAAAGTTCCCGTCACCTATGACTTTGCCAATTTTGAACTTGTCCAAAATAGTGGAAGCAGCAAGGTTCCTGTTTCCATTAACTAAAGGGAACAAACCAATACATGAAACATATCAGACTAAAAAGAACATAATTTTCTTACCATATGATCAAAAATGTTTTCATGTGAAAAGTCATGAGTGTAGGGATGTTTTGTAAAACCACCAACATCCTCATCCAGCAATTCGAATTTGGTCAGAGCACTAGGCAGACAACTAGCCGAAGGTCATTCTGACTCATACAGGGACGTTTGCTCATACACAGCCACCACAGTGTGTGAAAGTGTGGGAAAGTGTGTGGTGGAGTGCCTGAACAAATGTGGCACAGAGTGGCATGTGTCAGCACTTTCAACGCCAAACCTTGTCAGGCCCCTGAAATGCCCTTCGGGGACTTCTGGGCTTGAAACACACTAAGATCCAAGGTGAGTGAGGACATGCCAGTGATTCATAGCGGGTGGACGTTTACCTTCAGGGCTCATACTGTTGTTATGTTGTTGGGGAGTCTCAGAGGAGCCGTTCACATTGGTTGCAGAGGAGTGATGTGCTGGAATCTGCAAACAGAGACAAAATAAGTCACAAAGAACTAAAACATTTAAAACTCCTTAAAAGCACCATAGATGTTTTACTTACATACATGATAGGGCTGGGCAATATAACTAAAAAAGTGTGAGTGATTTTTGTTTTCCAAACATCAAATGTAGCCGAGCATATTAAAAATGTATTTTTAAGTAAGTAAAAGTATTCAAGGCAGGGCCTTAACCATCATAGAATTGATCAATAGGTCAAGGCATGTTTTCAACAATGTTTTTCACAATGAAACAGTGCAGAATGAACATAAGGCACAAATATTACAATGGCTTTTGTCATCACAGGAATAAAAAACATTTTAAAATATATTAAAATCAAAACCAGTTATTTTAAATTGCAATAATCTTTCACAATATTTCTATGTATTTCTGAACAAATAAATGCAGTCTTGGTGAACATAAGAGACTTCTTTCAGAAACTTAAAAAAAAAAAAAAATCTTACTGACCCCAAACTTCTGAATGATAGAGTTTTACTGAACATAAGACTCCAGTGAACATTTCCAAAGCGATAATGCTAAGTATTATTCGAATCAGAGTTTGATGAAATCATTTAGATTCATTTCTGATTCATAAAAAATCATAAAATGAGCTTTGCCTGAAACTGGTGAAGCTGTATGTATACTGAATGTGCTTTAGTCATTATTGGTAAAAGTGCACATTTACCACCTTCCTGATTCACAAATCCATATTCCTGGTAATATAAAATAAGTATACATTATTACCTTACTTTATTAATTTCATTAAATCAAAACTAACGAAATATATCAGTTCATAGATATTAAAACATGTCTTAGCAGTCAACAAGGTATACGTTACACGCACGGATCTCAAAAGAAGCCATTGCCCAAATAAAAGTTAATTAAACGCATTGTGATATTTATCACCAAATCAGCATGATGATCAAACCTTAGGAATTCATGCAGATTTATTGCTCAGGCAGCTAAAGGCAAAAGAATGCATGATCAAACCATAGGTTTGTTCGCTATATTGCCCAGCCCTAGTAAAAAGAAAATCACTGTGAACTGGATATACTGTAGCAGCTATACGATTATACTAAACCTTCAAATAAAGCATAGTATTTTTTATCAATAGCATACTGCCATCTGACACTGAGCATCATCCTTAGTGAAATAAATGATTGATGAGAAGACAAAGAGAACTGTCTGGAAGACAAACTGCGTGTGACTGTGATTGAAAAAAAGGGACTTAAAATGTTTTAAATGGTCTTGCAATCAGTATGATAAAAAAGCCTGCATGTTATCTTGATTCAGCAGCCAAATAAGAATTAAACCGAAGTGACAGTGTCATGTGAGAGAACACTAAGTAAGCCAATGGAGACAAAATACTGGCAGCACCCTGGTTAAAGCTGGTGTAATAGAGGCCACAGGATTCCTCTAGGTACACAAGTAACAGTTGGGTGTTTTGAAGGATTCAAATACTCCAGTGGATTGTAAGTTGAAATATACAGCCATATACTATGCTGTTAAAGTGACTGATACAATCATTTGTGTAAGATCCCAACTAAAAACGTGAATACCCAGAAGGAACTGCAGCTAATTTGAATGCTGCTACAGAAAGCAGAGTTTCATAATACCTGTACAGAGAGACAGAGGGGGACTCCCATCCGCTTGTTGCAACTAAACTAAAGGCAAGTGGGAAGATATTTATGTAACCACAACGTTGGCGCGTTTGGTCTAAAATTAGCTTGAAATCTCAGGAACAAAGTGCAAAGAACCTGCCTCACAGGCAACTTACCATCAAACCACTTATTCAGCCATATCCCCAGTATAAGAGCACAATAATGGTAGAACACTATGAATAATTTGTTAAAGGCTGTTTCATAATAGAAATTCACTGTTTCTATTAAATATGCTATGAAATATGCTATTTTCTAGTTTCTGAAAATAGCATATTTCTAAGTTTTTGATGACATTGGTCTTATACAGCTTTGTAGACTTAATATAATGTAATATAATTTTTACTTAAACAACATTTCACTTTGTTTCAGATTTTTTATCTCAGAGTCAGACTTCATATTAGAGTTCTTTAGGAAAAACAAAATAAATGAATAAACGAGGCAATTTATGACATATAAGAGATTAAATTAATATGCATGACACTGGCCAAATCATTTTTTATTTATTAATTTCAACTCCAAATGTCTGAATTGCAGACTTACTATCTTGACAAATCTAAGCATAATATATGACATGTCGAGCTCTCTTCTGAAAAGCTAAGTCATCCTTGTGAGATCCCTAAGGAAGTGGATCTCTCTCTCTCTCTCTCTCAAAAAAAAAACAAAAAAACAAAAAACAACATCTGAGGTCTCATTTGTGATTTTTCTATAAGTTGACTTTGTGTGTGCCAAACAACTCTCTATTCGCTATTAAATCTACCACTAAATCCTCTAAAAATGAATGAAAGTGTCTCCTTGTCATGCAGTTTATCCTTGTGCTTTCAAGAAGCTTTAAAGATAGCACCCGTACAAAAAAGAAGCTTACTGTCTGATAGACAGGTCAGTTAAGCAGATTAACACCAGGAGTTCTCGAGGCTATGATCATACTTGACTTTGACCTTTGGTTTAATTACAGATCTGTAGTCAGATCTCATGCCTAGACTCACAGTGCTTCCAAGAATAGGAGTGATTAGGCCTATCAGAGCGGAGTTTCTGTTACAAGTGCTGTTGAAGACTTCTATGTCCTTACAAGATAATGTTGAAACAATACTGATGCTAAATGACCACTATAACTACTGAACACTCTCAAATGTTTTATGCACCTGGTATGGTGTTATAATTAGAAACTCTAATAAAGGAAAATCAGGGGCAAGTAACATTTTATATATATATATATATATGTGTGTGTGTGTGTGTGTGTGTGTGTGTGTGTGTGTGTGTGTGTACACCCTGGACCACAAAACCAGTCTTAAGTCGCTGGGGTATATTTTTAGCAATAGCCAAAAAAACATTGTATGGGTCAAAATTATCAATTTTTCATTAGGATATTAAGTAAAGATCACGTTCCATGAAGATATTTTGTAAATTTCCTACTGTAAATACATCAAAACTTAATTTTTGATTAGTAATATGCATTGCTAAGAACTTCATAAGGACAACTTTAAAGGCGATTTTCTCAGTATTTAGATTTTTTTTGCACCCTCAGATTCCAGATTTTCAAATAGTTGTATCTCGGCCAAATATTGTCAGATCCTAATAAACCATACATCAATGGAAAGCTTATTTATTCATCTTTCAGATCATGTATAAATCTCAATTTCGAAAAATTGACACTTAAGACTGGGTTTGTGGTCCAGGGTCATATATGTATATATGTATATATTTATATATATATAATTTTTTTAGCAAACCTACCTGCCTATAAGAAACGCACTTTATGTTTGTTACAATAGTAACAATACCATTCAAATATTTATGCTGTGAGTGATTTGAACAAACTACTGAATTTTTACACAATAAATGACAAAGGCAACTGTAACAGAAAAAAGTTAATTAACCCACTGTCCCTAAAAGAAATATCATTGCTGTTAATATAACTGCAGAGTTTTATATAATGTATTAAAAGTGGACATAGATTCTTATATAACAAAACATAAAATATTATATTTTTTAATATAATATATGCTTTTTATTATATACTGATAAGCTTATAAGTCCAAGAACATATTTTGGTTAAACACTTTACTGAAACAATGTTCACTTCATATTTTAAATATTCAATATTTCAATTTTTATTTCAGAAATTGCCACAAACCGAACAGCCTTCATAAAATCTTGTATATTAGCTACCAGAGATATCACTGACATTCATGTTACCATTTAACAAACAACAAAGAAATAACAAGGTAAACGCTTGTATATATCATCAAAAGAATGAAAACTTTAGACAGCAGAAAAAAATACATAACTTCTAATTCAAAATCATTTTTCCTGAACCGTATTTTTTTCTTAAGGATAGGAAATAGTTAAGTTATAAAGTGTCATCACGCTAACCTGAAGAAATTTAGGGGCATTACAACTGCTGCTTCAATTTGTTGTGAGGCAATAATTTCGGCAGCCTCACTAAACCCTTAATCATGAGTGAGAGTGTTAAGACGCTGTCATCCATGAGTCAGCATTCAGAAGCCTGATCTTATTTTTGACTTGATGAAGAAATAATCTATTCTAAAACTCGCCATGTTTTGCTAGTAAACTGATTAGCAGCACAGTGGAAGCCTGTTGCCATGCCAACGGGTTTACCTTGAAGTTGCGCATGCTGCGGGGGCTGGTCGGGGAGGAACTGGAGGATTTTGCAGATTTGGGGGTAGTGATTTGGCTGTTCGGCACTCCATTTACTGAGGATTGTGACAGGAAGAGGGAGGGAGACAGAGAACAGAGAAAAACACAATGTTACTTCTTACACTGCTTATTTTATGCTACACATGCATTGTCTCAGACATCATCAGTAATAGTGCTGAACACATTTCAGTCAGTTTGAAAAGAATATTATCTACTTAATGTCAGCTGGTCATGTGATTTCAACATGGCGGATACCATGAGTAGGTAGTACCTGTCCTATACTTAAAAATCAAGTATCATTTACATCTTTTTTCATTTACATCATCAAATCTCATTACTTCATTTTCATCAAACCTGTATGACTTACTTTCTTCCGCAGACAAAAAAGACAAACAAAAGGCTTGTTTCCAAACGATCAGTCTATATGACTTGCCAGTCTACTAAAATCATATAATTCTTCCCATTCATTGTAGCTGTCAAATTTTATTTGTGCAATTTTAATGTGTGATTTTATACAGGCATAAGCAGTGTTGAGGGTAATGCATTACAAGTAATGCAAGTTACGTAATCAGATTACTTTTTTCAAGTAACTAGTAAAGTAATGCATTACTTTTAAATTTACAACAAAATAGCCGAGTTACTTTTTCAAATAAGTATGGCAAGTTACTTTGTTTTCCCATTTATTCCTGTCCCAGTGTTGAGAGGAATTGGGAGTGAGGTGCAGAGGCAGAGCACAGTTGCCAAAAATATAACTTTTGGGGGTTTTGTTATTAAAAAACAAATAAGCAAGCCTTCCCCAGAAGACAAAAAGTAATGTAAAAGTAACATAATGCAATATTTTCCATAAAAAGTAAATAAGTAACACAATTAGTAACTTTTTTATTGAGTATACTATAATGCATTACTTTCAAAAGTAACTTTACCCAACACTGAATATCAGTGAATTTAAATTAGGGTTGAGAGCTATGTGGAGGGAAATAACAACTTAAATTCTGATTTTCCTCACACACATAATGTACATAACTGGAGTCTTTGTCTTACGTTAATGTACTTATGCTCAACCAAGGGGGACGGAGTCCACTAGGGGGCCTCAAGATGACTTAAATGATTTAAAATAAGTCAAAACAAGTTTTAATAAAGGTTTGCATGTCTCCGAAAGCTATTGATATGCCCTTAATCACAAACAACTGAACAAGTAATTTAAATTCATGGGTTAAAAAGAATGGGAATCTTGAAGAACATTCAGCTCTTAAAACTTATGGAATCCTGAAATCTAATTATTTCATTTTAGTTGCTTATTTTAATATATGGACTCCCATAGTTTGTGTAACCTTGTCTTTACAGCTGAGAAACCTACAGTCAAGGTTGAGAACCATTGTGTTGTGTACATGTACATTGTTTAAAACAAAAATACTTTACTGCTGGCCCAATGGCAGGAAAATGACCTTAAAATTGTCAAAAGAAGAAACTCCATCTAAACAGAACTACCACACAGAATATGTGTATGGCTACATATGCGTGTGCAGCATAAGTCTCCTTGGCCTAGTCTTTTAACATACAGACACCACAAGGCTTCACGTGCACCACTCACCTAAAGCGAAATCCTCAAGGCTAAATCATAGAATTAGAGAAGGAATGGCTAAGATCTTTCTAAAAAGGCCACTTTAAAACAGTGTTATCAAGCATAAAACACTGTTTTTAATAGATAATGTCACCCAGATACATACAGTAGTAGTAGAAGAATTTAGCACAAAAAAAAAATGCGCGTTAATGGAACGCATCCCAAGTGTGTCAGAATTCACAGGGAGCGGGGATTTGTAGAAAAGCTGCTCTTGGCATTTCCTGCTGAGTTTGACGATAGAGGCATGAGCAGATTTCTCTCCAGGCATGCAAGAGAGACTTTACAGTTCACGGGCACAGGAATTTAGGGTGTGTGTGTACTGCATTATCCAGTCTAAGCAGAAAGCAGATGAGGATGCCTGCATTTAGTGTACACATCCAATTGGTATGTCTGATAGATTAGAGTATGTGCATGCCAGGGTTCGGGGCAGTGGCCAGTGAGGGAGTTTTAAATAGCACTCTAGACTAGCTGATGGATTTGGAAAGGCCATGGAGGAGAGCTATTAGCATGATTGAAGGGTTAGATGTCAGGTACAGCTCATTCCACAGATGAATGTCCCTTAGGTAAATTCAACATCATATGGGGAAGATTCTCTCAAGACGCTCAAGAATTTCATAGGGCTGTCAGATTCTCTAGTTGTCAGCTCCTGTCCTATGTTAGTCTTGGTTGTGGTAAAGGCATCAATAACTAGCATATAAGTATCAATTGTTCATAATGTAATGGATATGGTTGTGATTAAAAAGAATATGAACACACGACAGCCTACTTTTTACATATCAATGCCTATTCTGTATTTAGCTTGGCAGGAGCGGTGTTAAGCTGTGGTCATATGTGACCCTGGACCACAAAACCAGTCTTAAGTGTCAATTTTACAAAATTGAGATTTATACATCATCTAAAAGCTGAATAAATAAGCTTTCCATTGATGTATGGTTTGTTAGGATAGGACAATATTTGGTCGAGATACAACTATTTGAATATCTGGAATCTGAGGGTGCAAAAAAATCAAAATATTGAGAAAATCGCCTTTTAAGTTGTCCAAATTAAGTCCTTAGCAATGCATATTACCAATCAAAAATTCAGTTTTGATATATTTACGGTAGGAAATTTACAAAATATCTTAATGGAACATGATCTTTACTTAATATCCTAATGATTTTTGGCATAAAATAAAAATCTATAATTTTGACCCATACAATGTATTTTTGGCTATTGCTACAAATATACCCCAGCGACTTAAGACTGGTTTTGTGGTCCAGGGTCACATATTAGCAGAATTTTGTGGACAAAAAAAGTCCATTGACTATTATCAATAGACTAGCAATGTATGAAGCACAGCTTGCGCAGAAGTAACTTCCAAAGCAAGCAAATTACTGTTGGTCAACTCAGTGAATCCACTTGAAGCAGCTGTGAAATCTGCATGAATAAATCGCAAGAACTCTTACTGAAATTACTGGATTTTGTCCACAAAAATTTGCTGAACCATGATAAACGTGATCACACCTTTACTCAGTTCACATGTGAAGAGGTTAGCCAATCATAACAGAAGTCATTTACCTTTAGAAGTCTTAAAGGTACAGTAGAAAAACGTTTTGTTTAATTTTAAGGGTCAAAGAGAAAGTAGAAATGGACATGTAAAACTAAATGATGACCTTTTTTGGTGCAATAAACCTTGACAAATACTTACTTGGTGATTTCACTGGAGACTGACTATTTGCAGAGAAGTGTCCTGCTGTTCTTCTCACTAGAGTGGAGAGAAAAGCTATTTAACCAGGAACAGCACATTTCAGGAAGGAGTGGGAGAAGGAAAACGTTCTGCCCTACAAAGGCAAACGACCTTAACTCGCTAGAGTGTGAAACTGAGAACAATGACTTTAAGGTTATTTACTTGTCCAGCCAAATTAATTATAGGTAGGACATTGGAAATGTAACAATTAGATGATTTAGTAATGAAAATGATCTACATTAAAAAAATTGTGAGCTCAAACTTGATTTTTACCCCTATTTTGAAGTTAATATACTCTGCCTTTGCATTGTCTGCAAAACGTGAGAAGTCACACCAAGGCAAAAGGCAGTAACTTCCACATTATCAATATTTGGTTGCTGATCACCATTTACAAAACCGTTATAGTAACACCTGTATAAAATCTAGTGATCACGGGCTATCTCATATAGGCTATTGCATATAGTAATGTGACTGTATTAATTATTATTGTTTTGACCGTAACAAGCAGACTAAATGTTAAACATGTGAGTACCGTGGATACCAGTTTATTTGCTATGCTCATTAACGTAAAATAATGCTAGACATAGCATAATTGCTTTTATATTGATTTGTATTAAATAGCCTAAACTAAAAGAACGACTTGTGGATTGATGTTAACTTCATTTTGACACACGGCTAAACAAAGGCAGAACGCCGTAACTCAATTTGAGCATTCCAAACAAAGTGAAAGAACCGTAACTGGTGTTATACGGTGTTCTGCCTTGGTTTCTCTAGGGCTTACGGTTGAGACGACCCATTATTTTCTCGGAAAAACAACTAAATTGACTCAAGATACTTATGCACATGATAAAGGATGTCTTGAATGTCCCAAAAATATCAATAACTCATTTTTGACAAAAATCGAAGTTGCAGTCTTTTGCTTTGCACGGCAGAGTTGTTAAAGAATGTTATATTTTTTAAACAAAGATTTATGTGGTAACAGGATTGTGCTGTTTGTGTCCATGTTGCATGACACTAGTGCAGTGTATCCTCACCAGATCCAGGGGATTTGCTGCGGCGGGTGGGTCCTGGACTTTTACTACCAGAGTATCTCACAGGGGGAGCAGAACGAGGAGAATAGGACGACTTGAGGACCTGACATTCTAGACACAGAGACAATATAAAAAATTAGCAAGGCATGTATATATACGTGTCTCATAATATCTCATGATGCCTCTTTTGCAAACTTTTGCAAAAGATACAAGTAAAATTAGGAGCAGTTATTGTCTTTACTAATTCCAAATAATTAACCTTTTTGCCTGGTTGACTAATTGTTCACTATATTTCAAAAGTTTGGGGATTTAAAAAAAAAATTATATTGTTGAAAGAAGTCTCTTTTACGCTCACCAAAGCTACATTTATTTAATCAAAAATACAGTAAAAAACGTAATATTGTGAAATATTACAATTCAAAAGAACTGTTTTTAAATGTAAAGCTGACTGTCAAAGCTGAACTTACAGCAGCCATTAATTAAGTCTTCAGTGTCACATGATCCTTCAGAAATTCTAATATGCTGATTTTCTGCTCAAGAATCATTTCTTATCATCAATGCAGTAAACATTTGTGTGGCTTCATATTATTTGAAACTACAATACTTTTTTTGTACCATTAAAAGCATGGTAGAAAAATATTCAGTTAAGGGTCAAACGAAAGGTGAAAATTGTCATGTAAAATTAAATTTTGACTGTTTTTGGTGCAAGAAACCTAATATTATAACAAAGCTTCAGGAGAAAATATATAGTTCACTAAATGTATTTACTGTAATTTTTTGATAAATATGTGTCCTTGCTAAATTAACAGTATTAACTAATATATATATATATATATATATATATATATATATATATATATATATATATATATATATGTGGAAACTGTGATATTTTCAGGATTCTTTGATGCATAGAAAGTTCATAAGAACAGCATTTATTTGAAATAGAAATCTTGTAACATTATAAATGTCTTTACTTTAATTTTTGATCAAATTAATGCATCCTTGCTGAACAAAAGTATTAATTTCTTTAAAAAAAAAAATAAATGACCCCAAACTTCTGAATGTAAATGTATAAATCTGATAATTTAAGCATGAGCCACCATCTTAATTTACCTTTTTGGAAACAAACACACAGACAGGAACAGTACATGTATACACACATCAAAACATGCTTGCATCAGGGCTAATATAGATGCATGTTAGTAAATGAATGGTATCTGCAGACAATTTCCAAATTCACATGTGCCAAGACTGTGAAGCTTTCTGCAGAGGCGTAATCAAATTGTCTACTCAAGCCCTATGAGAGCAGACCATCTTTCTAATGAGAGCAGTGGGTGCAGAACTTCAGTAAGGAATGACTGAATAGAAGCTGCTGGATCTGTCCTGTCGATTACACGCCGCTTGCTAGTGATGCCGAGCAGAGATAAATTAGCTGATGAGTACCAGATCGTTAAGTGATGAAGATAAAACAAGCCGAATGCCATTATTAAAATGCCATTACTACCCAGCTAATTTGTTTCATGGAGCTTAATTTAAGAATTTAACAGCAGAATCTGAAAGAGAGTGTGTAATGAGTTCTTTAGTTACAGAAGATTAAGATTTGTGGTGGGCTTGCATTTTAAGGACACTCCACATCTGCTGCAGAAAGAAAAGGTTGAGCAGTAAATACTGACAGATGCAAACTTACCGTTTCTTTATATTTTTGGAAAAGTCCTACTTAACCTAAGTGGGGCAGCAAAGAAGATCTAGGACAAAATGCCAAGCAGATGAACTAAATTCACACAGCTATGGATCGTTATCAAGGGCGTGAGTGGGGTAAATGCTACAAGAACTGGAGGCATTTCAGCAAATGAGGATGAAAATTATAGACTAAGTTAAACTTTTTTATTTAGAACTTCACAGCCACAGAATGCCTTCACTTCCCCACCTGCTTTACCATGTTCACTAGTAGACAAATGTAAACTAAACACTGAACAATGTGAGGAACTTCTCATAACAAGGTCACTTCCTCTGACAGTTGTGTTTTTTTCTGGAAAATGAATGAATTTTTGCAACCTAGTGAATGAATGACTCCATTGTGGAAAATGTACTATTAAAATACGTTCACTTCTTTTTCTGAAGGTGACAACAGATAGTAAGTTAGTATTGTACTAAAGCTGAAGATAAGTAACAAAACAAAAGTTGTATAAGATTTATATGTAATGTGTGTATATATATATATATATATATATATGACAGAAGCCTCTGATGCTCATTTGTTGAACAAGAAACATTTATTATTATCAAATCAATGCTAAAAAGATTTGCCGCTAAAATATATATATATATTTTTTTTCCCTGGAAACTGATAGATTTATTTTCAGAATTCTTTGATGCACAGAATGTTCATAAGAACAGCATTTATTTGAAATAGAGATCTTTTGTAACATTATAAATGTCTTTACTTTAATTTGAGATCAATTTAATGGATCCTTGCTGAACAAAAGTATTAATTTCTTTAAAACATAAAATCACCCCAAAATTTGAACGGTAGTGTATATTAATTATAATGCAAACAAATATATAAACACAAATCTAAATCTCCTGTAAATGTAAAATTCAAAATAGTCTCAGTTATTAAAAAGGAAACACTGAAACAAAAAGCAGACCTGCATAAGAGGCCTTTAAAGGGGTCATGAACTGGCTTTTCCATTTGAGGTCTACTTTTTTTACATTCAAAAAACATATTTTTGCATTTCAGATCCACGTATTTACATTCAAAAACATCAAAATCAATAAGTAATAGACTATTTTCTTCCCTGGTTTTGAGGCCGGCTCGAGAATTGCTTGGTTTTTATGGGCGCTTCCACTTAAGACTTGGAAGCAAACGCCCACTGCTATGATTGGATAACAGTTTTGCATAGTTAACTACTGTTGTGTGTGCCTGTTTGACAAGCTACGTCCTTCACAGTTGGAGCCTTCTGTGACTTTGGTTAGACACGTACACATAATCAGGACATATCAAGCGATCTCTAACTAAGCATTGGTGACACATAGTACAAATATTTTTTACTCACATAAGTGTGCTGCGCCATTCCTGTCAGATCCAATATAGATGGAACAGCATTGCTGGAAGGTTATGCAGTGACTGTGTTCTTCCACAACCAGGCACTGCACAATATTTTGCGATCTTTAACGACATGTTTATTGCTTGGTTGCTCGATCTGGTTTAGCGCCACTTATGTTATTTCCCTATACTATGTCATGCGTGAATCAGTGGGCGGGGCTACAGAATTAGGTGTTGATATTCTTCTGTGGAGGCGGCGTTTAACCTATCTATTACGCCATAGGTATGCACATTCCAGGATCTGGCGTTCGCTGGGCCTGGTGTCAATAAAAGCTTTTATTTCAGTAACAAGGACGTTTTCAGTTCTGAAACTAACAGGATTTTCTTTTAGTACGATGATCTCTTGCATATCAAAAGCTCAAGTAAAAGTTGATTTCTCAATTCATGACCCCTTTAAAATAGTCTACAGGTCTATTAATGACAACCAGCATTAGTAGATTAGATCAGTGATTATAAAAAGAAGTGTCCTAATGTTGTCACAATCCTTACTTTCTCTCTGTATTTTATATAAAAAATATTGATTGACAGCTTATTGTTATGCTGAAAACTGCTGTCATTTTTCGGAGACATTTTCTTTTATTGGGATTTTTCCACACTCCCCTTTTCAGGACATACAACTCTGATCACTGGTTGTTTTTAAACAATCATGTACAATTAGTTAAATACTTATTTTTTTATATTATGAAGACAATTACTTTTATTGGCCAACACAGATGATTGGCTGATGAATCCCTAATTAATATAGACAATACAATAACAGACCATGGCTATAAATGGGATAAGCCAATTAAACTTAATATTTAATCATTTGAATTGATTGCATTTTAAACAGTCAGGTATCCATATCCATGCTGATTACAGTGCATGGTGTGTTCCTAGATGTGTAGTGAAGGGATACAAATATATTATTAGAGTTTAGTATGAGAGACATTGGTTTGAAATGAAGTTAGTGTTTAGCTGAGCCTACCGGTTATAAAGGCTGTGGAAGCCTTACCACTGTGATCCAACACAAAATCGTCCTGTGCATAACGGTACTTCTCAGGGCCGCACGCGATGAATACGTCATCGTCCCCGAAAAAGTCTTCCAAACATGTAATCTGGACAGAGAGAGGAAGGGGTGGGGGAAGACGAAAAGAGAGAAACACTGTTTGAGAAATTAATGGAAGTAACCATGTGACTGCTAACTGACGAACTGATAAAGCATGTAGTAGCTCACAATACTGCACTGCAGAATATCCAGACCAGGAGTTTGAAATACCAGTAGCTAGACTCAGACTGCAGATGGTTTGCACATTTTTTGCACAAATGGATTTAAACATAATAAAAAATGTGTTAAACAGAACTGGAGATAATACACTCTTATTGATAACTAAAAGCATGTTTGTAGAATTTTATCAATGAGGGGCATTCCTTTTCTATTGTGCTTTCAGCAGATTTCTGTAGGTGCAGATTCCATGTCGGCCAACCAATAGCTAAACACACATTTGAACTTTAAAACTGAGTCAGGATCAACTCGAATACAGTATGAAAATTATTTATTTAATAATCAACTAATCTGCTCAAACTGAGTTAGATACAGGGATCGGTAATGCCAAATTGCCCCTGGCCTTTGTCAATCATGGCCTCCTAATAATCCCCAACCACTTGATTGGCTCTATGACTCTCTCTCTTCTCCACCTGTAGCTGGTGTGTGGTGAGCACACTGGCGCCGTTGTCTTGTGGCTGCTGTCGCATTATCCAGGTGGATGATGCACACTAGTGGTGGTTGAGGAGAGGCCCCCCCACATGATTGTTAAGTGCTTTTGGTGTACAACAATACACAATAAAGTGCTATATAAATGCATCATTCATTCATTCATGCCACATTAAAGAGCATCAAAACAACATTTATTGTTTAAATTTTGTTATAAAATTGACAGTTTGAAAGCTGAGACTTTGGACATGTTCATACTTGACAGGTTTGATTCGATTAAAGTGAACTCTTTATTGTACTATTGTATACTATTGTAATTCATTTGAATAAGTGTGACCAGTGCCATTCGAACATTGTTGCACACCAAACAAGCGGAGAACCATCTTTTCAGTTCACTTCCGAACAAACTCTGGTGCAATTTGATTGAAATGTGAACGGAACACAAACCAAAGACAATCAAAGACAAATCGTTGACAAGACACAGGACAAAATGCCCAAGCATACCTGGTTCTTCTTGCCAAAGGAGCTACAGTTTGTTGCCAATTACAGTTTGATACACTGACACAGTCAAAACACGCCATCTGACAAGCGCTAATTAAACATCACTGTTTCAGTGATTTTGGCCCTCCAAACTATTTCGTCTGAAACCAAAAAAAAAATCATTTTTGGCCAAATAAGCATTGGTGACACATAGTACAAATATTTTTTACTCACATAAGTGTGCTGCGCCATTCCTGTCAGATCCAATATAGATGGAACAGCATTGCTGGAAGGTTATGCAGTGACTGTGTTCTTCCACAACCAGGCACTGCACAATATTTTGCGATCTTTAACGACATGTTTATTGCTTGGTTGCTCGATCTGGTTTAGCGCCACTTATGTTATTTCCCTATACTATGTCATGCGTGAATCAGTGGGCGGGGCTACAGAATTAGGTGTTGATATTCTTCTGTGGAGGCGGCGTTTAACCTATCTATTACGCCATAGGTATGCACATTCCAGGATCTGGCGTTCGCTGGGCCTGGTGTCAATAAAAGCTTTTATTTCAGTAACAAGGACGTTTTCAGTTCTGAAACTAACAGGATTTTCTTTTAGTACGATGATCTCTTGCATATCAAAAGCTCAAGTAAAAGTTGATTTCTCAATTCATGACCCCTTTAAAATAGTCTACAGGTCTATTAATGACAACCAGCATTAGTAGATTAGATCAGTGATTATAAAAAGAAGTGTCCTAATGTTGTCACAATCCTTACTTTCTCTCTGTATTTTATATAAAAAATATTGATTGACAGCTTATTGTTATGCTGAAAACTGCTGTCATTTTTCGGAGACATTTTCTTTTATTGGGATTTTTCCACACTCCCCTTTTCAGGACATACAACTCTGATCACTGGTTGTTTTTAAACAATCATGTACAATTAGTTAAATACTTATTTTTTTATATTATGAAGACAATTACTTTTATTGGCCAACACAGATGATTGGCTGATGAATCCCTAATTAATATAGACAATACAATAACAGACCATGGCTATAAATGGGATAAGCCAATTAAACTTAATATTTAATCATTTGAATTGATTGCATTTTAAACAGTCAGGTATCCATATCCATGCTGATTACAGTGCATGGTGTGTTCCTAGATGTGTAGTGAAGGGATACAAATATATTATTAGAGTTTAGTATGAGAGACATTGGTTTGAAATGAAGTTAGTGTTTAGCTGAGCCTACCGGTTATAAAGGCTGTGGAAGCCTTACCACTGTGATCCAACACAAAATCGTCCTGTGCATAACGGTACTTCTCAGGGCCGCACGCGATGAATACGTCATCGTCCCCGAAAAAGTCTTCCAAACATGTAATCTGGACAGAGAGAGGAAGGGGTGGGGGAAGACGAAAAGAGAGAAACACTGTTTGAGAAATTAATGGAAGTAACCATGTGACTGCTAACTGACGAACTGATAAAGCATGTAGTAGCTCACAATACTGCACTGCAGAATATCCAGACCAGGAGTTTGAAATACCAGTAGCTAGACTCAGACTGCAGATGGTTTGCACATTTTTTGCACAAATGGATTTAAACATAATAAAAAATGTGTTA
Source organism: Sinocyclocheilus grahami (assembly GCF_001515645.1). Classification (NCBI taxonomy): domain Eukaryota; kingdom Metazoa; phylum Chordata; class Actinopteri; order Cypriniformes; family Cyprinidae; genus Sinocyclocheilus; species Sinocyclocheilus grahami. The sequence goes on from NW_015505434.1 coordinate 518,820, forward strand.
AACAGAACTGGAGATAATACACTCTTATTGATAACTAAAAGCATGTTTGTAGAATTTTATCAATGAGGGGCATTCCTTTTCTATTGTGCTTTCAGCAGATTTCTGTAGGTGCAGATTCCATGTCGGCCAACCAATAGCTAAACACACATTTGAACTTTAAAACTGAGTCAGGATCAACTCGAATACAGTATGAAAATTATTTATTTAATAATCAACTAATCTGCTCAAACTGAGTTAGATACAGGGATCGGTAATGCCAAATTGCCCCTGGCCTTTGTCAATCATGGCCTCCTAATAATCCCCAACCACTTGATTGGCTCTATGACTCTCTCTCTTCTCCACCTGTAGCTGGTGTGTGGTGAGCACACTGGCGCCGTTGTCTTGTGGCTGCTGTCGCATTATCCAGGTGGATGATGCACACTAGTGGTGGTTGAGGAGAGGCCCCCCCACATGATTGTTAAGTGCTTTTGGTGTACAACAATACACAATAAAGTGCTATATAAATGCATCATTCATTCATTCATGCCACATTAAAGAGCATCAAAACAACATTTATTGTTTAAATTTTGTTATAAAATTGACAGTTTGAAAGCTGAGACTTTGGACATGTTCATACTTGACAGGTTTGATTCGATTAAAGTGAACTCTTTATTGTACTATTGTATACTATTGTAATTCATTTGAATAAGTGTGACCAGTGCCATTCGAACATTGTTGCACACCAAACAAGCGGAGAACCATCTTTTCAGTTCACTTCCGAACAAACTCTGGTGCAATTTGATTGAAATGTGAACGGAACACAAACCAAAGACAATCAAAGACAAATCGTTGACAAGACACAGGACAAAATGCCCAAGCATACCTGGTTCTTCTTGCCAAAGGAGCTACAGTTTGTTGCCAATTACAGTTTGATACACTGACACAGTCAAAACACGCCATCTGACAAGCGCTAATTAAACATCACTGTTTCAGTGATTTTGGCCCTCCAAACTATTTCGTCTGAAACCAAAAAAAAAATCATTTTTGGCCAAATAATTTGGGCTGGTGCAATTTTAGTGCATCACTACTTTTAGATAACTGTACCAACTCTGCATTAAGGCTGAGTAATATACAGTACGTCTCTAGGAATACAAAAAGGAAACCTTTTGAGAGCACATGCAAACACACCCACATACACTTGCAACTGCAGTGGCAGTGGGCAAAGAATGATGCCCGGATTTCAGCCCACTCCTCCACTCATGAAGGTGGGAAGCAAGAAACAGATGGTCCCAATGTGGAGCTCCATCAAGCACACACACACACTTCTACATGGAATTGAGAGAAAGATCAGACAGATGGAGAGGAAGACAGCCCTCTCTTCCCCTTCATGAGCCTGACACTATACAGAGAAAGACACAAATGGCAAGAGAGAATTGCTCCAATATCTCTCTTGTACTTTGTTAACAGGAAGCTAATGATAATGAGCTATTCAACAGCCTCTCGTGGCAATGAGGTCTTTAAATATCCTCACTGCACACATAAAACGACATTGCAACACAACTGAGCTCAAGCATTTCAGCCTCTTTGTGCTTCTGTTTAGATTTTTTAGCAAATTCGCATTATTAGCATTATAATCTAACTGATTAGCCAGTCATAATACTTTTATTAGTCACTTTAAAATCACACATTAAGCACATTTATAAAGTAACATCCTGAAACGGTTCTCTCTGAATCACATACAAATCTGAACTAAAAGGAATCTACATGGCCAGTCTGTGGGATGGTTCAGTATACCCATCAATCAGCAGATCAGAGGAGCATATGGTTGTTGGCCTGACACAGTAACAGGCTAAAGCCACACTGGGAGACTATTAAACATGCCTGAATCATTTTAGCTGATATCTTGGATCTGTAAAATTAAGTACAGTCTGCAATGGAGCCAAATATGTTTTGGTAAATTGACTGATGGAAACACAAGATACATATTTTTGTCAACCGAGGTTCAAGAGCACATACACTGTCAGAAAAAAAGCCCAAAAATAGGAACTTTAGGGGTACAACAGCTTGTCACTAAAGCACCAGTTCTCCACCGGGGGCCTCAGCTCACTTCCAAGATGGCTTAAAATGATTTAAAACAAGACAAAACAAACTTTAAAATAAGCTAAAACAGCTAAAACTCAATATGTAAGCTTACATCACATTTTTACTTTAATTAGTTCCCTCTACATTAAATCGTTCTCACTGTCTTGGGATACCTGGATAAATTAGGGATTTATAGACCTGGAAAAGTCATGGAAATCCTAAAAAGTGGAAATGTACATTTTATAAAGTATATAATTTTTTCTAGTTTTTTCAAGCTTTAAAATATTTTATTGGGTAGAAATATTTGTGAGTAAAAAATAATTTGGAAAAAAACACTAATTACTGTAATCAAAAGTGTAAACCCTGAATAATATTCAGTTATTGAAATTTCTTTTAATATATACTGCCATTCCCAGTGTCTGTAAAGTTTGTAGAAGTACCATATCATAGGGGCCTTTCAGCAAGTTACACCTGCTATTACATTCAACATGCAAAAATTAGTTTGTACCAATTTTGTAAGATGCCAAAAAAATGACATGGACAGCATGAAACATACTGCAATGTGTAGATTTAAACAGTTAAAACTATGTTAATGCTGGTTACCAGTATACTTGGGACATTTCCAAGCTCTCACCCTCAGTACTCGCCCTCCTGTCATTCCAAACCTGTCTGAATTTATTTCTCCTGTTGAACACAAAAGAATGACTAAATGCATATATTTTTAAGAATGTTGGTAACTAAATTTCTGCTCCCTGTTGACTATGGAAGTCAATGGAGACCATCAACTGGTTACGCTCTTTAAATCTCTCAAATGTCCTTCTTTTATGTTCCAGGGAAGAAAGTCAGTCACACAGGTTTGGAATGACAGGAGGGCGAATATGAAGTAGAGATGGTTGCTTGCAGAAGCCATGCATGCTGGTGTTTTGTTGCAGATCTATGACTCGATCCCCTGAACTTTCCATCTTTCCCTTGACTTGTATCCTGCTCTCTCAATGGTTGTAGGTCGTCGCCGATGTCATTTCCAGTCAAAACACATTTCACACTGCAGGACTGTGAGTTGCCGACAGGTCCAGATATTTAGCATGCCAAATATCTCACGGGCATTGGCAACACATCGGGGCTTCTCTCAGATCAGAAGAGGTCTCCCTCGTTTCACTGATTGGCCCACCAGGAAAATCCCGGTGCTCATGATGGCAAGTACATGCTTGGTGTTCACGAATACTAGAATAAACAAAAAGAGGCATGATGCATGTGCAAAAAATGTTGCCAACTTTCTCAGTATTTTGGAAAGTTTTAAGTATTCTAAGCAGCTGCTAGGGGGTTACGATAGTTGTTAGATCTATAGAGTGACTGTATTATTATAATCAACATTACACATTTCTAAACAAGTCTTTTACTTATTTTATTTTAAGTTTCTTACAAGGTGTTCATTAAGACTTGTATTATTAAGCTCCTTTGAGCCTTAAAGTACAGGCCTGTGCTTAGAGAGACCTGACAGGGTGCTGAGACTAATAACAGCCCTGCTTCATTTGGCTGACAATAATGAAGGGTGTAAGAGCTGCATTGCTCTACACTGTGTCAAGACAGAAAGAACGAAAGGATTTAGAAATATAAAGCACTTAAATGGGATGAGGGGAGGAGTTTTATGCTCAAAACAAAGACATGCTATGGTTCTGCCATTTGGGTTCTTATTTGACCAGAGAGCCAATGCAGAGTACTTGAATGTCAACAAAAAGGAAAGGACAATGCAATATCAGAGTATTAGCCAAATAGACTTGAAGGGGGAAAAACAGAACAGCACCTATAGCTCCAGCACTGATTACTGCTAATGTGCTGTTAGCTTTGCTGTTTCTTTTAAGCAAAATCGATTACTCAGAGGCTTTGCATGAGCTGGACCCTTCTAGGCTTAGAGGAGTTTGTCAACCATTAGCTACTAAAGTAGAGGAGGGGCAGTTAAGGAAAAAGGTTTTCCTCACATCAGCCATTAATAATGGAGGCAATTAAAGGCAGTGTTGACAAATGAGCCTTTCACAGAGAAAATCCAGTAACGATTATGTGTTCAGCAGCTGATACGTTTAAAGTAATGTAATGGGACGCTTCCGCTGCCAAGTCAAGTGGGTTTGACATTAATTGACATAAATTAACAAAAACCATCCGTCATCCGCCAGAACTGCTTCAGTGTATGACAGTCAGCGGAAGTGAGAGAAAAGTGTTTATTACATTTGAAATATGGATATTTTTCTTACAAAAATTCTTACATTGATTCACTACAGGGGGCCTTTATTCATCCCCCGGAGCCGTCTGCGGCACGTTTTATTATGAATGCGCAAGCTTTATTTGACGACTTGTGGACTGTTCAACTGCAACACCCGCTGACTGCAATGATAGAGCTTGGAATAGCCAGGAGAATTTTTAATATAACTCCGACTGGATTCGTCTGAAAGAAGAAAGTCATATGCACCTAGGATGCCTCGGGGGTGAGTAAAACACAACCTAATTTTCATTTTTGAACTAAACCTTTAATGTTTTTTTTTTTTGTATAACTATGCAGTTGTTATACTCACTACCGTTCAAAATTTGTGCTCAGCACAATTTCTCTAAAAGACTTAAATACTTTTATTCAGCAAGGATGCAATAAATTGACTGAAAGTGATAGTTAAGACATTTATAATTTTACATAACTTTCTATTTTTTAAATAAATGCTGTTCTTATGAACTTTGAATTAAAAACTAAAAAAAAAATGCATCCTTGTTTTCAACTCTTTTCAACATTGATAATAATAATAAATGTTTCTTGAGCACTACATTTGGGATATTAGAATGATTTATGAAGGATCATGTGACACTGAAGACTAAAGTAATGTTTGCTGAAAATCAGCTTTGCATCACAGAAATAAATTACATGTTAAAATATATTAAAATAGAAAACAATTCCGTTAAAATGTAATAATATTTCACAATATTCCTGTTTTTACTGTATTTTTGTTCAAATAAATACAGACTTGGCGATCATAAGAGATTCAAATACCATTTAAAAAGATTACATGCCCAAAATCTTTGAAAACGTCTCAGGTTACTTATGTAACCATGGTTCCCTGAGTAGGGAACGAGACACTGCGTCCTCTAGGGGTCGCTATGGGGAACGCCTCGTCGTGACCCGTGTCTGAAGCATACATTGAAAAAACACCAACTCGTTGGCCGGCGACAGCCATGACGTCACTACCGGTGCGACTCCAGTATAAATCGGCGCCGGGAGCTACACATCATTCTCTTCTTCGTCTTCATTGACTGTTCTGAATTTAGATGTTACCACATAAAGCACTTTTTATTTTTTTTTTTTACATTTTTACAAAAGAACTAAAGCAGCTCCCACAGCTTATACCACACATGACAGAAGAATAAAGGCAGTCTCAGAAGTCGGTCATCAAAAGTCTAATTGATGAGAACAAGTCAGAGAACAGGGCATCAGCTTTCATTTATCACTGCGATGAGATGAGCTGTCAAACCACAGTAACATCAGCACCAGGCTTCCCACGCTAAATCTGCTGTGTGGGATTGAGTCAATCAAAGGGCTTATCAGCTTTACAATATTTAACATTTGAATTTTAAGTAAAATAAAAAAAAAGTTATAATATTAATGCTATTATTTAAATTGTGTACCTGAATAATCTTAGCGGATATAATGGTGCCACATTTGTGCTTGAGCAGATTAACAATTTGCTCACAGCATTTATTATAAGATTAGAAACATTAATAAACAATATTCTGTTTCTGAGATGCAGGAATCCTGAAAGTAAATTTTTTCTAACAGTCTTTTTTTTTTTTTTGAGGTTTAACTGGTCCAAGTTTCTTAAAACCAGTATTATATTTGGTTCTTTGCATTCATTTTCCCCCAAAAACGTATGAATGACAGGAATTGGTGAATGTTTATGAAATTTAAAAAAATGAAAAAGTTAAACCTGCTATTCACTTTAACATCAGACAGAAATGTATTTGTACCAATTTACAAGATGCCATAAAAAAGGAAAATAAAAGAAAAGAAATGGACAGCATGAAACATAAAACGCATGACCCATTATGAAAACAACAAAAACAGCCTATACCAGCATAGATTTAAACAGCTAAAACCATTTTATTGCTGGTTGCCAGTATACTTTTAATAATATACTTACCAGTATATGCTGGCCTACATGCAAAAACCAACTTGTGCCAATAACAATTTCTCAGAATTCAAGAGGAACATTAATAAATTCTATTCTGCTTCTCAGACATCAGGGATCCTGAAACAGGATCAGCATTATTATTTCCTAACAGCATTTTTTTGAGGTTCAACTGGTTCATGTTTCTTAAAAATAGCATTATATCTGATGCTTTGAATTATTTATTTGCAAAAAAAAAAAAAAAAGGGGACAGGAATTGGGGAATGTGTAGGAACGTGTAGAAATTTTTTTTTTAAATGACAATAAACAGGAAACTGATACAGATGAACAATGGGGCACATGGAAATCTTTTTCTGCACCCGTCGGACTTATTTGATAAAGACTCCAGACTGGGCAGACAAAAACAAAAGAGGGCACTGAGATCACACAGTGACCCCAGCTGGCTCCACTGACACGTTTCTGGTCGTGTGCCAGCCCTGTGTCTCCTAGTGACACCTGGGGGCCAGTCAGACAAGCCATAGACACGAGACACTTTCTATTTTGCCCGCTGCTTACATGAAGCATCCACACAGACGGTTTGTTATATTACAGTAATGTTGCATATGCAGATGGTAGTTTATATTAATGAGAATACACAGAATGATTGTTATCTTCATAAAACTTTGACCTCAATTAGTCTTTTAATCCTGATTTGCCCTTAAAACAAGTGAAGCAAACAATGTGCAGGTCCTCATGTGCCTCAGAGCCACCGCAGGATGCATCACATTTTTTATATTGCAAGAAAGCAACTAACCTACACTTGTTTTGTCACAATTCATTTAATTTGAAATATAAACCCTTGAGAGAGATAAAAACCCTATCCGATTTCCTTATTCCTGTACTGACTGTGAGGTAAAACTAATATGGGTGATTGACAGGTCAAAGAGATTATGACATCTAAATAAACTCTAGCAGACAGATTGTAAAATATTGAAACAAAGTGTCTTATTTACTGCTATGAGTTGATGATCTAATGTGATTTAAAGGACCTGAAGAGATGTGGTCTGAAGTCTGTTGTCTCTGCTATCAGATTGTATCAGAGATCAGTTTCTTGTTCTCATTATTCTGTCATACAAAAATAAAATGGCGTAAGGCTTTTAATATGTTAATGTACTCCAGGCCTACATGTCAATCACCAACCCCCACAGTCCATCACACCCGACATACACACAGCACCTATTTCAGGCACTAAAACACTCTTATTTGCACTCTCCCTCCGTCTACACTCTTAAAAATAAAGGTGCTTCAAAAGGTTCTTCAAGCGATGCTATAGAAGATCCATTTTTGGTTCCACAAAGAACCATTCAGTCAAAGGTTCTTAAAGGAACCATCTCTTGCTTATCTTTTTATAATCTGAAGAACCTTTTTTCACCACAAAGAATCTTTTGTGAAACAGAAAGGTTCTTCAGATGTTAAAGGTTCTTTATGGAGCCATTTAGACAAAAAGGTTCTTCTATGGCATCGTGAAGCACCTTTATTTTTAAGAGTGTATGTCAGAGCTGGGCAAGGCTATGATGCTTAAAAACAAAGAAAAAGAAAAAAATATATATAATAATAATAGATGACAGACAGATGGATGGATGGATGGATAGATAGAGCTATAACAATAATTGTGCAGCTGAATCACAATATAACCTAAAATATAACTGATTGTTAATGGATATATTATGTTGTTATTATATTGTTATAATGATGTAAATGTTTTTTTTCTCCTATTATAGTAATACATTAAAAATGCAATTCATATGTCCAAGGACTTGAATGGACCCCTTCTATGACCAAGCATGTTTTGATATTAAACAGAATGAAATCAAGAATATAAAGATGATACAACTGATATCATAATGAAAAAAAATTGTGAAATGATGTTTTCTGTTCACAAATTATGAAGCTTCTAAGTTCTTAGGGGGAGAAATTTGTCCCTCTCTCTCTATAATAATAAGTAATAATAAAATAAATAAAATAATTAAAAAAACTGCTTAATTGTTTAAAAAAATAAAATAATAATAATAACAATAATAATAAAAACTTCATAAGCCAAAATACTTTTTTACCCTATTTTAATCTCAGAGTCTCAGAGTCTCATAAGTCTATGAGTAAATTTTTACTTTAACTTGATATTTTATTTCTCCTAGTTAATTTCATTCTAGGTCACTTACAGCCTCTGTAAACCTCATATTAAAGATCATACTTTTTTCTCCTGGATTATGAATCCATTTTTAGACTCTTAATTTCTCTAAGGATCACTCATTTTTCAGCTTCCATTCATGTCTGCAGCTTTGCAAATCAGATCCCTTTTCAAGTATATGCTGAGATAACTGGCTTGGGTACAAAACATGTGTTTTTGGACATAACATAACATTCTTATTTCTCATTCCTAAGCAGATTTCAGAAAGCTTAAGGTCTATGTAGAGTGTTTTCACCAAATGTACAAATGACTTGAAAAACCAACAGAGCTCTAAACTTGAGTTTTCAAAAGTGACTTTTAAAGTGACTTCAATGAGGAAGAGGTGGAGGCAGCAGGGCACATATGGGTTAGCAATGATAACTTAAGTGTTTGACCCCTCTTCCCAGCCTCTCACATGCTACCTCCCCTCTGCAGTCTCCCTGGAGACCGACTTGTCCTCATGCAGATTTATAAAACCATTATGGAGGGTCTATTACCATGTCATTGGTTGCCTTTATCAGCTAATCACAAAGCACACAGCTGGGAGAAGACGTAATGCATCTAACATCTAGGTTAATACATCAAAACTGGTCAGTTTTATTTACTTATTACTAATTTGGCAACCCATATGTGAACTCCTGCCAAAGAAAGTGTGTCTTCTTTCTCTCCATCTGCTTCTGTGATGTAAAACCAAGCAAAGCTCTTTAAGGGAAAACTGAAATGGAAAAGAGCGATTGGCATTCATGGAGTTTGGACGTTAAGAAGCGTATCTGACTGAGAGAGTCTTGTGTTGGCTAGTACAGATCCGCTAGCCCCCCTAAACATGGCCCACACCTGCCAGCTGCACTTTAAATCCTCCAGCCTTTAGGTTCAATTACAGCAGAGCTGGATGGAGTCACAGTGGGGTGCCTACGCCTCAGCATCCCCACCCCCACCTGCCGGGAATTAGGCTCGGAATGCTTGGAATGCTCGGAAGCAGATGGCATCCAGTGGCTATCACGTTAACATGCATGTTACCCCTTAATATTCATAATTTAGCATTTAATGGGGACTTTCTTTGATTTCAAGGCCTTTTTTTGTCCCTGTGTTTTTGGCCCTGCCTACAGTGTTTTAGCTTGGCAAAGCTGTGGTGTTTTCTTATAATATGTAATTGACAAGCTTTTTAAACAATAATATTGATAGTTTTTGTTTTTAATGGATAAGGCCACCTTAATTTTAGATGCATGCAGCCTCTCGGTTTTGCAAATATAGCTGTATACCTCATATTTCAGTTTTTCTTTTTTAATAAATCTGCAAAAATGTCAACAATTCTGTGTTTTTCTGTCAATATGGGGTGCTGTGTGTACATTAATGAGGAAAAAAAATTAACTTAAATGATTTTAGCAAATGGCTGCAATATAACAAAGAGTGAAAAATTTAAGGGGGTCTGAATACTTTCCGTACCCACTGTATCAATATAGAATTACATATAAACACACTACCATTCAAAAGTTCTTTTAAGAAATCAATATTTTAATTCCGCAAGAATGCATTAAATTGATCAAAAGTAAGAGTGAAGACATTCATTATGTAACAAACGATTTCCATTTCAAATCAATTCTGTGCTTTTGAACTTTCTATTCATGTAATAATCCTGAAAATTGTATTATGGTTTGCACAAAAACATAAAGCAGCACAAACTGTTTTCAACACTGATAATTATAAGAAATGTTTGAGTAGCAAATCAGCATATTAGAATGATTTCTGAAGGATCATGTGACTGAAGTAATGGCTGCTGAAAATTCACCCGTTGCCATCAAAGGAATAAATTACATTTTAAAACACATTAAAACAGTTATTTTATTTCACAATGTGTTTTTGGTCAAATAAATGCAGCCTTGGTGAGAATAAGAGACTTGTTTAAAAAACATACTCACAGACCCCAAACTTTTGAAAGGTATTGTAAATACATATAATATATACATACATAAAAAAATGCATCCCAGTCAATATAACCCTGCCCAACATGAAACAGCATAGCGACACTATATACACTCTGCAGCAGGGGATGTCCTTTTCATCTTTTATGTTTGCAGCTGTGCATTGTGGACATGCCGCCTCAAACTCTTCACAGTCCTACTGAGGGCGTACCAACTGTAATCACATATGACATGCAGTGATGCCTTGCTCAAAACAACCAAAAAAGCTCTGAAGTAAACACAGTTACAAAGCAAATTCTGTCTCTTCAGTGTGTACAGACATACACTATATATATATATATATATATATATATATATATATATATATATATATATACACACACATATAGAGTGTGCACAGAATCTGAAAGGTTACTTGGTATCTGATATCTGAAATATCTGAAAGGTAACTTAATAAACTTGGTAACCATGTATAAATGCATATTTGTCATTTCAACTTGTGGTTGAAATGAGTATAACAAATACTGGTGGTGTTTAACATATTGTTGCTCATTCAGTGTTTCTGTAAAAAAAGGAGAAAAAAAACAATAATACTGATAAAATAATAATAATAATAATACAGATTATATTACTAATGACAAAATAAAACGCACTAAGGATTAATGAGCTGCTGGGTTCATGAATATTAATCACATTGTTGTTCGCTCCAACTGATATGCTGAAATCACAACAGTGACAATAATAGGTGAGCGCCAGCCAAAGATGCTTGCACATAAGTTCTGTGCCTTCACACTAGAGTTTACGTATGTCAAATACAGCTATGCTGCGCATCAATTGAGATGAAATGAAAACTAGTACAGATCGCTTGACGGAGAGTGAAACTCTTTAGTGTTTGACGAGTAAAAATATATCTGTGCTAAACTTATTCTTAGCCTCCAACTCCCACAGTGGCGAGTAAAATATAAGAATTTATTAGCCAGTGGCTAATGTTAGACATCATTTAGTCCCCGAGAGTGAAGAATTTGTTGCATATGCAAGCGATTTACTCACATTGTAGAGGGTTGGAAGGTCTTATTCAGAACAAGTGAAAATATAGATGGCATGTAAATACTGAAATGAAAAGGGCCAAAAACAGAGCCCTGTGGGACTCTCATGAGGGTTATTTATTAGGTCGCAGGGTCTCAAAATGACAATATTTCTTCCACCCAAATAACATAGAATGAGGTGAGTGACTTATTTCAGCCACTTTCTCATATAAATCCAGCCTAAGACATTACCATAATAATTCTACATTCACCTTTGTCAAGCAATTCTTGGAGGCAGTTTTGCATAAGTAAGGCAGATTAAGCCGGAACAGACTTCAGATATGTGAATGAGTTCCCTCACTAAATTCCAAAGAGATTCACGGTGGTCGAGAGGCAGCCTTGAGCTTTCTATTTACAATTCATGACTGCTGTGCCAAATCCCTGACAACATCATCAAGACGTGTCAGCTACCCACGTCCCATCAAGCATGTACCCTAGCTTTTTGGATGAGAACAGAAGGGGATAATTCCCCTGCCCCCATAAGATCTCTGCATGAAGATCCTTCAAAATGTATTTTGTGTTCCAAAGAAACAATAAATATTCTTTATTTGCTGAATTTTCACATTTATATTTTTAGGAAACAAAAGGATACATTGTCTCAAAAACTTAAAAGATGAGTAAACAAACAAAGAGCACCACACAGACATGAAATTAAATGCTACATGTACAGATGAAAAGAGAAGAAAAAAACAGTGGGACACACTCTGTCTCGAATACTGTCTCTGCTGGAAAGACCATGGCTGAATGCTCAGTGTCCATGTCTTTACCAGAATACAAAGGTCAATTGTGCTTTCTGCCAGTCCTCTATATTATACTTTGTCAAACAATTCCAATATAATCTGTGTTCCTGTCTATTTTTTTTTCAGAGACTACTGTAAATAACCAAAGTATTTTGATTACTTATAGTGAAGTATTTCATTTACTAAGATAAATGGAAATATCAATGAATGATGTGAAGCTGCAACATATTCACATGAACACATTCATAGAATGAACTGTAGATTGGGTTAACCACTTAAAAGAAATGAGAATGACTTGTTTTAGTGTCCTAATAACCACAGAGCTGACTAAAGACATGCCCCATCTGTATTTCCCATCTGGACTGGTTAAAGCATGTTCAGAATTAAAGAGGGTTCAGGTGGTCATTACCAGCTCCTGATGTATAATTCTGTACTATCTATATGACAACAGCTCAGATCATTATTTGAGAGTCCCTTGAGGGTAGCATCACTAAATCGTATTAAAGGTAATAAAATACTCAAGTGTGGCCTCATTTTTTCCAGGACAATTCTCTATTGGCGCATCCCAGGGAAAAGGAGAAATACAGTGAGTATAGGAAGCTACCTCTAAAAAACAGATGAAATTGACTTAACTTGTTTATACTTAGGGCTGATAAATAGGACTGATAAATATTAACTTCTAGAATAGAAAAACAATATATATCTGCTGATATATAATCAACATATCTGTACATTTCAAAAACGTATGAAAAGCATCTCTCGAGATTACATTAAAAAGAAAAGAAAAGAAAAAAATCCCAGATTCATTGCATAAGCAGGTCATAAAAAGATCGTTTTTTAAAAAAAATAATGGAAAGACTTTTTTTGGCATTTTTTGTTTGAGGCAAATTTGTTCCCTATGAGGAAAGGGACTGTCATGTGAAATTCAGTCTTCAACTTTTACAGTTTAATTGGACTGACATTTTGAATATTGCTAATCGCTAGTTTCTATGCAAACATACATCTATAATATTAAAAATGCAGTTAGCCAAAGACCCTTCATAGACTGAAAGTTTGTAGAGTCTTCAACACAGCGATAAAAAGTGATAGGTGTTCAAATTAAAGATGTAGTAATGATACTATGCCAGAGTGAAAGTAATAGGTCTGTGCTGATTTCCAATTTTTTCCAGACAATGCCAGAGCATAAATAACAACATTTAGATTAATGATCCTGTTTGAAACCATAGGGGCCATTTCAACCCCCTGTGAGATTTGGCTAATATCTTTATTTAAATAATTGTATTTAATAACTTTTTAGATCTATCACTTACTTGTTTGCCCTCCAGAGTATAAAGTCTTTTCACAGCGCCAGAATCCAGTTTAATGGCGTCAGTGATGTCTGTGAGCACTTGCTCAAAAGAGTGCGCAGTCTTCTTATTCAAGAGGATCCGGACAGCTTTACGGGGTTTGACACCACCCCTGATGACCGTCACCAACTTGGGTTTGATGAAATCTTTGCTCTCTCGTTCTCGTAGCTCGTTCTTCGAGGTGATAAGTGATGGCAACGAGCGGGATGTGCCCGACTTCACATTGACTGACCAGTTGGGATTGATGTTCTTGGTGTAGTCCACTTTACGGTAGGGTTCACTGGAAGCACACACATAGCTTTCACCTGCCAAGGGCGACAAGGAGAATAAGATGAATGGAATTGTTTTGTTCAAAGTGCTTCAAATGCAAATATAGGTCTTCAGTTATGAATAAAGTACCACTTTTATGAAAACCTATATCACATGCACATCCAAATGCATTTTTGACATCATGTTTGGAGGTAAGAGGTGATTTTAGACATTTATGAAGTAGACATTTAAATACTGTGAAGAATACGGCCTATTTTATATATTAACTAAAAGTTCTAAAAATATAACCTTAGTATTACAGCCTTCATCTGTCAGCTGAAATGTCTGATATATACATATATATATATATATATATATAAATAAAAAAAATTTTGGCCCCTGAGCAATTTATATAAATTTATGAAACTAAGCATGTTTCCTAAGAATGACTTGTTCTCCATATGTAAAAAAGTTTTGAAGAGTTTGGATAATGCACTTTAAAGATATAAGAAAATTACTGTTATCTTTTTTCTGTTATTTAATAAATCATCATGGCAACACCATTCAAGATATCCAAAATCCGTTTTCAATTTAACATCTTCAGTATCTGTGCATCATGTTGACAAAGCTTGGTGTGAATTGCCTGATTCTCCTAGGAGGAGTATGCATTAATTCACAGCATGGTTTTTCCATGAATCCATATCCAAACTAAAAATAACTGACTTCCTGTTGGTCGTAGCTAATGACTGTAAATTAGAAAGTTGTCCAGCATGATGAGTACAATATATGTACTATGAGTTTGGTGACTGTAGGAAAAACTAACCCTACCCAGTTTTGTCAAAAGATGGCGCTATAGAGTGCCTGCTCCAAGTCCATCAATGAGCTTTTGCCAGTGTCTAACTCTCATTAATACTGATGTGTGTGTGTGTCGAGTTTCATGAAATTCTAAGCATGTTAAGTGCCTTAAAAACACCTCAAAAGAATATTCAAGTTTGACACATTGCCATGGCAACATTATATAAGATATCAAGAATCCCTTCACAGTTTTACATCTACCATGTTTTGACATTATTCAGGTAAAGTTTGAAGCAAATCAGGTAAAAATAAGAGGCTGATTTAAAAGCATTTTCTGTTGCCAGTTGGTGGTGCTATAACTTTGACTCATAATAGTCACATCTATGTGATCATATGGCATCATACAACAAACAAACTGCTGAAGTTTCATCAAAATCAGACAAAGTATGTGCAAGTTATAACACATTTCCTGCTTCCCTTTTTTTCGCTATAAATTCATCGCCACACCATGGCCAAACCATAAGATCATGTTGACCGTGTTTGGTGGTGATCAGATGAAAAACCTAGGAGGAGTATCACAAATTCCACAGCATATGTTTTTCACAAAACCCAGAATAGCTGACTTCCTTTTGGGAGGTGTGTGCTACAGAGTCCCTCGAAATTGGCCCTATAAAGCAGTGTGCCACGGGCCCTCCTGGTGATTCCCCCATGTGAATCTCTGCCTGGCCCTGATGGCCGCAAATTTCAATGAGTGGGCCAAGTTTCAAGAGTTTTTGAGCATGTTAAGGGACCCAAAAACCCCACAAAACTTAAAAAATAAATAAATAAATGAAATAATAATTTTTGCAAGTTAAACTCAAAATAAAACAGGTAGTTGTGAGATAAAGTTCAAAATAAAAGTAGTCAAACATATAAAGTTGCAGTTACGAGACATAAAGACACAATTGTGGAAATTTTTATAAAACCGCAATTATAATACAAAAAGTTGCAATTGTGAGAAAGTTGCAACAGGGAGAAATTACAAATTGTGAGAAATAAAGTCTTATTGTGAGATATAAAGTCATATTTCTAAAATATTAAGTTACAGTTCTATATATAGGCACAATTGTAAGATATGAAGTCACAATTTTGAGAGTTGTATTTTTGAGATATAAATTTGCTATTCTGAGATATTGGGCCTTATCATACACTCGGCGCAATGCGGCACAAGGCGCGGCGCAAGTGTTTTTGCTAGTTTCAGCCCAACGCAGTTCTCATTTTCCTGTCCTGCGCTGCGTTGTTTAAATAGCAAATGCATTTACACCCATTTGTGCGCCCATGGGCGTGCTGGTCTAAATAAGAGGTGTGTTCAGGTGCATTGTTGGCGCATTGCTATTTTGAGAAACTGAAAATAGACTGGGCCATAGACCAACTCAAACCTGGTCTAAAGTCTGGCGCAATATTTTTCTTTGTTATTTAAAGAGTGCGTTAGTAATATGCGCCTATAGGCGGGTGCACAACGCGCATACACTTTGCTTATTACACACACAGCAGCACACAAACATTTTTAAAAATGAAAAATTACATTCCGCCATGTAAATAGCAAAGACGTCATGGCGCGAGCTCAACTGGCTTTTAAAGGGGATGGGAGATGAGACTCTGATTGGTTTATTGCGCGTTACGCCCCAAAAACACTCATTACTCGTTAAGAGAATAGGGACAACCCGTTTAGACCATGCGCCTGGGCACGCCGACCGTTTTACTGTCGTTTGGGCACGCCCTGAGTGCACCTGCGCCATGCGCTTTAGACCATGCGCTTAGATCGTTGAAATAGGGCCCATAGTGATTGTGAAATATAAAGTTGCTCTCATTTATTTAGTAGTATAAATATAATAATAAAATGTATTTATTTTTTTTACACTGAGGAGGAAACATGCTTCCATATGAAACACCTCAGTGTCTCATAAAAAAGTAAATACAATAATATACTGCCATTAAATGTACATCTAATATAACCAGAGACTGCAAAGGGCTGGGTTGAATAAAAACACACTTAACCCATCTGTGACCCCAGATCTGCCTCTCTACACTTTTCAGCTCTGGTTTTGGACAAAGTCCAAGGCAAAGTATTTTCCTTTTTGCAGGAATTCCAATGTAACTGTTAGCAAGTATGCACTTCCATTCACATAGCTATACTTCACAAACCAAAAGACCTTATAAATGAATACCACAAGAATGAAACATTATTTACCAAGAAACATTGCCTAAATTCCTTCATTATGGAGTTCATTATGAAACGTTTACATGACTAAACTTCGGCTTGTCTGTTAGATATTGTGTTAATACTTAAAGCCCCTGAAAATGTGCATGACAGCATATAGGCCATGCTTTTTTATGTGTGATGATGGCACATCTTGGTACTAAAACAGAGACAGCTGGTCTGAAAATGGAGCTTTGTCATCCTAAGGAGTGCAGTGCTGTTGGGACAAAAGTGTTTGTTTCGTCGCGCCAGGACACAGCATCACAGTATGTAAAGGGCGTAACATTTCCGTTACACGCTTGAGGTATTCGGCCAATCACAATGCACTGGATAGCTGGCCAATCAGAGCACACTTCGCATTTCAGAACGATGAGCTTTGTAAAAATCGATGTGTTTCAGAAAGGCGGGGCATACAGGAGCAACAATAATGTACATTATGTGGAAAATAATGTGTTTTTTGAACCTTAAACCGCATAAACACATTGCATTACACCAAATACACAACATAATGTTATTTTTAGCAACATCATATGACCCCTTTAAGGTCGAGGGGTCAAGATGATATCAGGAGTTGAAAATGTGACCATTCAGCTGGATTTGGAGGCCGAATTCCACTTCACACACACACTGAGATGAGACATTCTCACGAACACATAAACACACTGAACTAGAGCAGTCTTGAGTAATGTAGAACATATGCACAGATATGTTTGAAGTGCTTCTCAAGTCCAGAGCTGCATTTCTGCAGCGCAATTTAAATCAAAATTTATATCCAAATAGCTCACCCCTTGATCTTTACAGATCCAATTCTGTTGCAAACAGTGAAATAAATACCTTAATGCCACTTACATTTGGAGTTTATAACCTCACATATAAACACAAGCTATGTGAGTCTAGATCAAGCATATGGATGAATGTTTCTGAATATATTTAAGTGTCAAACAGAAAAAAATAAAAATGAGCAAACAATGACCATGTCTGAACACAAATTATGGTAAGTGACATCACTCTTGGATGTGCATACTATGCACACCAAACTATTTAGTTTCATTACATAAACACTGTCTACTCAGAAAATAAACTGAAATATCATCTGAATCTGAACAGCAAAGTCTACATCCCCTGGTGAAACTAGTGGGCTTCAAACTAACATGAAAAATTATATATATGTTTCTCATCTTAGTAGCTAAGAGAGGCAACTGAGAACAGATGACTCACCTGGTGTGAATGAAACGTTTTTTTATTCACGAGAGTATGAAGAGATGTGTGATATAATCATGGTATGTGAGCTTTAATGCAATATTTCATGTTTAGTGTGCAATTCAAATTAAAACAATAAGCCAAATTTAAGACATAATAAAACCAAAATGTCTAAAACAAAACCCAAAACACCAAACAATGGAAATGTCATGCATGCAAATATTTTTTAAAGCATTTTCAGATAAATAACTAACAATTAATACTTAGAATATAGCCAACGTTTAGTTCCACCACTGACCCAGAACTACAACCATTCATCCACAACATAAATGTCATTGTTACCGCCACTGGATCATAAAAACTAAATTTCACTCCATTTGCCTCAGAAATAGGAGGGAAGGAGGGACTCCCAAGGCACTGGGCTTTATTAAGCTGAGAAATTAACAAAAGGCTAATTAATGAAGTAGACTCCAGATGGGGTCACTATTACTGATGAAAAACTGACCCAAAATCAGATGGCAGCTATTGTAATAATATGTGTGTTGGAAGACAGAAAAATAGTAATACTGATGTCATTCACATGGGACTCAGGTGTGGACTGGAACAACCACTGAGGTTATGAACCCTCCATCACCCTCTCATAACCAGTCTTGATGTCCAGATGGGACCCTGATGTACCCATCATTCAACAAAGTGTGGTGCGCCAGTACAGTAAGTAGTATCTGTAGCTACAAACACTCCAACATAGTTGCCTATTGCTGGTGATCTTTAGCAAGTAGCATTCATTAATGCTTTGATCATGTGTGTGTAAGACTTTACACAGATTTGTAACAAAAGAGAACTAAGCCAACCCTCAGTCAGCGTGAAGAGATGCTGAGCTTGGCACTTCACATGCAAAGCACTTGTACAATTGCATCATTGAGCAAACACAGAGCCACATTCTGCGTCACAATCTCACATGCTGGACCACAGCAGCTGCACTTGTGCTAGCACACTAATTTAGTAAAAATATATACTCATACAGCGTGAATTGTTTAGAATAACGTGATTTGCCACGTTAAATTCTTTAATTATGCAATGAATTCTGCTTTCACTATATTATTGAAATACCATAGCGCAATAACAACAAGGTCTGGATATTTGGGTTGGTTTTTATGACAGTCCAGTCTACATACTATAAGGGCTATATACATATACAAATATGTATTCTAAGAGAACATTATTAACATTTAGATACAAGTTATACAATCTTACTTATTCATTGTGACTGAATGCTGGCTTTGAATGACAAGTGACAGTCAAAGCAATATAGTTCACCCCCCAAAAATGGCAATTCTGTCATTTTTTACTCACTCTTATGTTGTTCTAAATGGCTTTCTCTTCTATGGAGCACAGAAGGTATTTTGAAAATATTTATGACTCAGTGTTTTTGTCCATACCCTGAAATACAGCTGGGTCCAGTGGGACCTGACCCCACTGACTTTCATTATATTGACCAAAACAGTTCAAACTAAATATTTTCTTTTTGTCTTCTGTTAATGGCTTGACAAGAGGGTGAACAAATGATGACAGAATTTCATTTTTGGATATCCCTTAAATATCCTGTTCCATGTCTATTTTCAAGTTGAGTCAGGGAAGGAATGGGCCATGACGGTGGCCTTAAATGACTTGAAACTTACTGTGTCTTAATATACTATTTCCTCAGCTGATTATGAATTAAATAAACATACAGTAATCTTGGTTAAAACAATGCTAGTTACTGCTATCCTACTTAGCATGCATGGGTTGCAATGTTTAAAGTTCACTCTGAAAATTAGACACAGATTTATTTACAAATACAGTGTATAAACACTTTTTATAACATTACTGGTGCATTTATTTATTTGTTTGTTTTTAAAGTATGTCTTTGCAATATGTAGAACAATCATGCCAATAAAGTACACTCTTAAAAATGCTGGGTTAAAAAGGGACAAACCCAGCTATTGGGTTGTTATTGGGTTATAACCCAACCGCTGGGTCAAAACAACCCAATAGCTGGGTTTGTCCCTTTTTAACCCAGCGCTGGGTTATATTTAACCCAGCATTTTTTAGAGAGTACAGAAAATTGCCGTGTGAATTTAAAATCCAGTGTTTATGTGTGTCAGAGACTTGGAAAAGTTATACTCTAAAAAATGCTGGGTTGTTTCAACCCAACTTTGGATCAAATATGGTCTAACCCAACTTTTGGGTTAACATTTTCATTAAAAAATTTAACCCAACAGCTGGGTTTGTCCAAGTTTGACCCAAAGTTGGGTTGAAACAACCCAGCATTTTCTGACTTGCCATGTTGCAACATTGCAAACAATGCATCCTTACAATGACTTGAGTATGATAATACCAGTGATGCTTTACTGGATGTATTGTCACATGGGGAAAAGAATTTGAAGTGCCTGTTGTGTCTATCCAGACATTTAGACCTTTGCAGTCTCACCTTCTAGTAACTCATCCAGGCTGGTGATCTTCTTCCCTCCTTCCATAGCATAGATGTTCCGGACTCCTTGCGGTAAATTCACATTGTCCGAGAGGGAGCGGGTGAGCTCCATCAGCAGCGCGTCGAAAGATCTGAAGCGGTCACCGGACACCGCGTACACCAAGCCATTGAAGTACTTATCACCGTTCCGATAGAAGCGAACTTTTTTCGCTTTCTTCTCGGAGGTGAGCGACTGCAGTGTGCGTGTGCGGTAGAAACTACAGTGCGCACTGTGAGCGGGACTGGGCACGAGTCCGTTACCCCGCGAGCCGGAATGAGAACCGCCACTGCCCCGCGGGGACCGGTGACTCTTCTCGCGCTCCTCGAAATGCTCCCACTCGATGCTTCTGCTGGACATGTTTATTTCCTTTTAGTCAATGCGCGGATCCTTGAATAAATTAGCTTTGTTATGTTGTTTCTGCTGGTTTTCGTGTTATTGCTTCCTTCTTAGGACTTTCAACAAATTATGCATTTAAGAAATCAGTCAAACAACAGTCCAAAAGCTGTTCTCTTCAACTTTTATACAGCTAAACAAAGAAGTTGTTAAAATATATATATTAGTCCCAGTAGTCCACAAATCCAAGAACTGTACAATTCAAGGACAGACGCTAGTTGAGGTGAGCCCCGGTCATGATGAGATGAGATGCGCAGAGCTGTATGTGCGCATGCTGGACACGCGTGACCGTCCGCTGTTTTCTTCATCCCTCCACTGGCACTCAATCAGGCCAACACTTACCACACACCTTCATGAAAGAGAGGACGAGAGCTGCTCCTCCTCAGGGTCCTAAAACGTTAATTTCTCTCCAAAAGCGATGCTTCTGCGTGGCCCACTAGGGGGCCTCACCATTCAAAGGGGCTAAAATTACTTAAAGGGGTGCTATTATGCTTTTTCACTTTTTCAACTTTAGTTAGTCTGCAATGTTGCTGTTTGAGCATAAAAAAGATCTGCAAAGTTACAAAGCTCAAAGTCCAATTCAAAAGGAGATATTTTATTTAACAGAAATCACTTTTCAAAAACTACAACGAACGACTCGTTTGGACTACAACGCATATTTTCCGTCGAACAACCTAGTATGAGAGCCTGTTCTAGTACACCCCCAAAACAAAATCAAGACTTTGTAAAAGAGCATAATAGGACCCCTTTAAAGGGATAGTTCACCCCATAAATGAAAAATACAGAGAAGGGTGTTCCTGCACAACTGGACCGCAGTTCTAGGACCCTATTCTTTTGTAACAGCGCCACCTACCGAATTGGATAATATAGCGGAGGCTGCAGTTTCAGGACCGCATTTCTAGGACCCTGGTGTCAGATATTTAAAGGTTTGTAGAGAGGCAAGACACAAGACTCAATAATGGTTCAATGCATATTTATATACTATATATACACTCATTTTTGCAATAACACATAATACAACATCATAAAAAAAGACCATTTTCCATCAGTTGCTGCATGGACAGAAAGGCTGTAGGCTTCAACTCCTGAGAGAGATTAAAAGAGAGAGAGAGAGAGAGAGAGAGAGAGAGAGAGGGAGGGGGGGGGAGAAAT
>NW_015505434.1:540884-543900 GCF_001515645.1 Sinocyclocheilus grahami
GAGGGAGGGAGAATTAAATAAGAAACATTTGCTTTAACATGTTTAACTCTGTAATATATATTTCTGATTTAACACTTATGCACTGTTGGGGTTGTAGAGAGAGAGAGAGAGAGAGAACCAAACAGAATAATCATGTTACTGACATCTAACTCCAAATATTAGTATATAAGAGCAAACCCCACAAACTGAATGTTCTCTCTTCTTTCCTCAATTGTTGTCAATCCTGTAACACTTTCTATGAAGCCTGTATTTATAATACATTATAAGGGTTTTCTTAAGGCATTATAATTAATGCATAAAGCATTATAAAAAAGCTTAATAATATGTTCTATCATCTCATAAATAATCATAACATTTAGAATACATTATAATACTTACGCATTTGTGGTTATAACTTTTAAGAGTATGATTACGTATAACACACAATGAATACCATAATAAATCCACTTAATTTATAATGGATTATCTTGACATTGTTTATTTAAGATCTGGACAGTATCTTACTACATCTTGTGAGTGGTTAGGAGTGGTTGAGTGTTGTTTTGAGTGTTTCCTCTGAGGTTAATATTAATTTTGCTGTGCGCTAGTTTAAGATCAGTTGTAATGAAAAAAATGCAACGTGTGTTTTTTTATTAGATTACATTTTATTTTGATGGTCCCCTTTAGTCTATTGACTATAAGCTACTTTGCAACTACATGTCAACTAACTCTCATTAGAGTATTAGTAGGCTTAGTTAAGGTTAGGGTTGGTAGAATAAGTTGATGTACTTGCAAAGTTGCTTTCGTTTGCGCTTGACCCACTTACGCACCGCTTGTCTCCTGCCTCTCTCTCTCTCGATGCAGGCCTCGCTGAACCCCGTCCCTCCTGCCAAAAACCCCCACCGCCCGACTCAGGCCGGGGAGCCCTCCGGCCTGCAGCCCCCCCCCCCCCCCCCCCCCCCGACGGGAGATATCGTACCCGCCGTACCCCTCATCAACGGAAAACTATCGGGCTCGCCCAATCACTGTTGGATTCCTCGATTACCCCCATCTCTAGCATCGCCTCTAATTCAGTCTGAACTACTCTTTTTTTGTGTTCAGGCAGCCGATACGGCCGGCTGCGCACCACCACGCTGGGCTCGGTCTCAATGGGGTGCTGAATGAGGTCCGTGCGGTCAGGCAGGGGTGAGAACACATCCGCAAACTCGGCGTGCACTCTGGCTACATCAGTGAGTTGCGAGGGCGAGAGGTGATCTCCTCCCGGGGCCAGAGCAAGAGATTGACTTTTGGTGTTCACTTCTGGCCCGAGATCTTCCTCTCCGCTCACCACCAGCATCACTGATTCTGCCTCGCTCCATTTTTTAAGGAGGTTGAGATGGTACACCTGATGTGATAACCGGCTTTGTCTGCCCTGCGCCTGCAACAAATTCTCCATGGAGAGCCGCCCCAAAGTGTGGAGTTTTGGCCCGAAATTCAAAATGAAATTCAGTATGTGCTGGACCTGAGAACATACTGAATTTCATTTTTGCTGTCCGAAGGTCCGTCCTCCCAAGTTTCTCGTAGGACGTCCAACACCCCGCGGGGCTGACGTCCATAGAGAAGCTCGAAGGGGGAAAACCCCGTGGAGGCTTGGGGGACCTCGCGCACGGCAAACAAGAGGGGTTCCAGCCATTTGTCCCAATTTTTGGCGTCTTCGTGAACGAACTTCCGAATCATGGTTTTTAATGTGCGATTAAATCGTTCGACCAGACCGTCCGTTTGTGGGTGATAGACGCTGGTGCGAATCGATTTAATGCCCAAGAGTCCGTAAAGTTCGCGGAGAGTCCGTGACATAAACGCCGTGCCCTGATCGGTGAGAATCTCTTTCGGGATTCCCACCCGGGAGATAAGATGAAACAGGGCCTCCGCCACACTTTTCGCGGAAATGCTGCGGAGGGCCACTGCCTCGGGGTATCGCGTTGCATAATCCACTAGGACTAATGCAAAGCGATGCCCCCGTGCCGATCGCTCTAATGGCCCGATGAGGTCCATACCAATTCGCTCGAAGGGGACCTGCACAAGAGGGAGAGGGCACAATGGTGCTTTTAGGGTGGCCGGTGGGTTCACCAGCTGACATTTCCGACAAGACGCGCACCACCTGCGCACGTTCTCGTGAATTCTCGGCCAGAAAAATCGGGTCATTAGCCGATTCAGTGTCGCGGCTTGCCCCAAATGTCCGGCCATCGGATTACAGTAAGCCGCCTGGAAAAGCATTTCCCGGCGGCTTTTTGGTACTAACAATTGGGTTGTATCCTGCTTTGACTGAGTGTCTTGGGTCACTCGATACAACCGGTCTTTTAAAATAGCAAAATACGGATAGGAGAGTGGTCGAGCGGGTTGGAGAAGCTGTCCGTCGATGGAGCGGACCTGCTCGAACGCATTTTTGAGCGACTCATCCTGGGACTGCTCCAGGGGAAAATCATCGCCCCTCGCGAGGGTACCCCTCTCCACCGGGCTCCGTTCCCCTGACTCAGTCCCCATTGGTCCCAGCTCAACTTCTCCCACCTGCGCGACCGCCCCCGTCTGCCGCGCTCTTTCTTCCCAAGAGACACCCGCACAGAGATGCCCCAATAATGCTTTAAACCCTGGCCAATTTGTCCCCAAAATTAGCGGATGCCTGAGGTGCGGGCTAACCGCCACCTCTACTCTATGCTTTTGTCCCCGAAATTGAATAGCCACCGACATTAAGAGGTAGTTCACCACGTCCCCGTGCACACACCGAACCTTAACCGTCCGGGACCCGGACCAGCGTCCCCACCTCCATCCTTGGACACCGATCAATAAAATGACCTGGGTCCCCGCAACGCCAGCAGACCGGCCCAGGCCTCCCCGCCACCCTAGCGGCAGGAAGTGGGTCAAGGAATTGGTGTGGAGAGAGCGGCGGAACGGGAGCTGCGGCCGGGCTGCCGCCAGCTGAACCGGACCCTCTGGGCAGCGCCCTCGGGGTGGCTGAGGGCTCCGTCCCTGGACCACCCCTCCAGCGGGGTGGGGCCCGGGG
>NW_015505434.1:545189-546804 GCF_001515645.1 Sinocyclocheilus grahami
GGTTCGCCGACCCCGGGGCACGCCACCATCTGGTCCTCCGCCAGTTGGATGGCCTGGTTCAGCGACGTCGGGCGGTGGCACTGGACCCACTGGGCAGTCTTCCTTGGCAGCCGGGCCACGAACTGCTCCAGTACCACACGATCGATGACTTCCTCGACGTCGCTCGTGTCGGCCATCAGCCATCTGCAGCAGGCGTCCCGGAGCTGTTGCGCCATCACGAAGGGTCGACCCCCCTCTCCGAGGTCCAGCGACCTGAAGCGCTGGCGATGTTGCTCGGGGCTCCGGCCGACCCGCTGGAGGATGGCGCGCTTGAGGTCTTGGTATCCCAGGAGGTTCTGGACTGGCAGCTGTTGTGTGGCCACCTGCGCTTCCCCGGACAGCAGGGGAATGAGCCGCACTGGCCAGTCCTCCTCTGGCCACCCCCCGGCCTCTGCCAACCTCTCGAACAGGTCCAGGAACACCTCTGGGTTGTCCTGGGGTCCCATCTTGTGGAGAGGCACATGGGGGGGTGGGGCTGGGGCAGATGTCGGTCCCCCAGCTCGAACTTCCCGGTCAATCCAGCTCCGGAACAGCTCGCGGTCTTCCTGCTGGGCTTGGAGGAGGGCATGGAACCGCCGCTCCTGACGATCCCTCAGGCCCAGCAGCGCCTGATGTTGCTCCTGGTGAAGACCCGCGAGCGATTGGATAACCTCCGCAAATGGCGATCCTGGGGTGGACTGCATGACGGTGACGGCGTTCTTCTTCCTTCCCGGGTTTCGGCACCACTGTAACAAATGTTCAAGAGGGTAGAAGGAAGAAGACAGGGTCGGCTTGCTGGGACGCGAGCTTTATTTAAATTCCTTCCCGCACTGTACACACCACGGCGCTCACTCAGCGCGGTAAGATTCACAGCCAATAACTCATAAGAAAACAGAATGCAACTTGCTTCCGTGTATCTACACCCGTCTTCCCGGGTCGCTCGCGTACCCAGACTGTCTCTCCTCATCCTGTTCCAGGTGGCCCCTTTTATCCCGTCTCTCCACACCAATTACTGAAACAAGACACAGGTGTTTATCGTTTGCACTTGACCCACTTACGCACCGCTCGTCTCCTGCCTCTCTCTCCCGATGCAGGCCACGCTGAACCCCGCCCCTCCTGCCACAGGTACCATTTGATATTCAGCAGATTTACACCTGAAGGAAACATCAGATTCTTAGTTCAAACACACCTTTGTAAAAAGGTGCAAATGATACCTAATGTATCAATTAATAAGACTAAGTTTGAATACTTGCACGTCTCGTCTGTCTGAAAGAAAGGCTTGATGCAGTCTGAAGGTCCCAGTTGATCTTTGTTGAAGTTGGTTGATGAAAAAGTACCAGTTTGAGTCAGAGAATCTTGTTGAATGGAAAAGTCAAGGCCGAAGCCTGGCACGTACTTAGGGGGTTCCAGAAGCGTTCTAGCTCATGTCTTCATCTTAGAATCTAACCGAACCACGACTCTGGGCTGGTCCCTAGTGTGGGGCTTTTAATGTCTCGGAAGATTCCCGCCTCTCAAAATGGGCTTGTCCAATGAGAAAGGCTGACGTCCCAAGTGGGAGTTTTAAGATACTGGGGAGTTTTTATGACCCTTTGTGTGA
>NW_015505434.1:547526-552367 GCF_001515645.1 Sinocyclocheilus grahami
AAGATGACAGGAATGAGTGTTTCCATCATAAGCCTGCATAAAACAGTATAAAATCTCAAAGACAACATACACGATGACCTGAAGGGTATGTGTGTTCATTCAAAGAAAGGTTTTCCTATGAATTAATTAGAAAAAAGTCAATTTCTACTGTGCACTGTGTATCTTCCTTAAGAAAAAGGCAGTGATTTTCCCTACTTACATTCCATTAGGTCGTAAATATATCTGGTGTCAGGGTTGCCATGGTAACCAGGGGGGGCCTGGTGTTGTTGCAGACATTCTGGCATCCAGTTTATTGGGTGAGGGGACTGTGACGATTTGTTAATCTAATGAATAACTGATTTGTTAAATCAAATGAAAAATTGTGTGTTTGATTGGTCCAGACGCTACACTTCACTTAAAGCACACAAAGAGCATTTAATAACAATAAGACCACATTAAAGCATTTTGGAATGTTTTCATGAAGACTTTGTATTTGTTATTTTACAGTAAAAACACAAATAAGATGTACTAAGTTATTGTGCAGATCTTAAACAATGGCAAGATATGAGACCTATAACACATTATAACTATGAGAAATATAATCCATTGTAATTGTAGATGCAATTTGTTCATTGTGTGTTATAAATCATCATACGCTTAACCACAAATAAGTATTATAATACATTAAAACTGTTCTTACGATTATTTATAAGATGATGCAACATATTATAAGGTTTCTTATAATGCATTTGTTACGGGGCTGACGAGACGTGAGACTTGCGGATCCATGTGCAAGCTTTATTTGATAAAGACAGAGACGTGGTCATACAGCAGGCCTGGGTCAGATGAGGGCAAACAGGTATATGGAGGGCGAAACACAAGAATAGTCCTAGGGCTAGCGCAGGTCGACGATCGGCAGACAGAATCAAAAAGGGCAAGACAAAAGGGGTGAATCCAGGGAACCAGGCGAAGATCAGAAACCGAGAAGGCTAAGGCTAAGGCTAAGGCTACAAACGAGGGCTCTGTAGAGTCGCTATCTCTAGGGGAGTGATAAATGCGGAACAATACTCGGCAGAGGGAAGGGATAAGAGTGAGTGTTATATAGTGAGGGAGTGATATGAAACAGCTGGGTGCAATCAGTGTAAACAGGTGTGTGCAATTCGTGCTGAGTGCAATCAGTAATGCATGATGGGAAATGTAGTCCGGGAGCAGGACACTCACAAACACATTACATGGTCCGGCATACCTCTGCACTTCATCTGTGACGCTCAGTTGTGTTGGTGACTCCTCTCAGATCGGCAAACAGGACAGTTGTTCCTCACCGTCGAGGTAGACAGACACTCGGGCGGAGGTTAGCTTATGAGACCACTTAGAGGGCTTCCCGTTGAGTACACCCTATGGGCAAACCATGGTGCAAAAACAGTTATTTTGAGGAAATTGATACATTTAAAATAAAGATACAATAATTTGCAGCGTAGTTAAAAGATATGATCAATGTTATTCCTAATTAAGGCCCTGGGTGAACCTTTACTATGAGTTTGTTTGTAATGATGATTAAATGTGAACATTGTTTAAGTACCACTAAATGCTCCTCAGATCCCTGTAACTTTACAATGAAGTCCAGCAGTCTCTTTACCTCTGCGGTGTGGTCATCGACAGCCTGAATGTGGATTTCCTCAGAGATAGCACTCTGTACACTGGCTGAAGAGTTCCTTGGAGCAAGTTTCTGGCCTCATCAGTCCAGAAGGCAAACCGCTGACCATGCCTTTCAAACATCAACCAGATTCATCTAAAGTACTGCCAAAAGGACAGGCTAATAACACATATTGTGGTGCAACCAAGCAATGAGCCCAGTTTAATTATGAAAGATGATTTATACTTAACTAATATGCTAAAATAATGAGTACCAAACAAGTTTTCACACTAATACAGTAAGCTACAGGTAAATCTGACACATCTCACATCAACATGCTTTTATCATCTTTTTAAGTTTAATTAATGTGCTGGCTAGATTTACTTATTGTAGTCATTATGTCAACAAGGTTTAGCTTAATTAAATCATGGCCACGAATTAAGAACATCGTAATAATCAATAAAACTAGCAATCGGGAATTCATTATTATTTCTTAGCAGTTCTCACGTTGGCTATGTAAAGTTTGCATCGTTTTAAGGTTATAAAATAAAACTTAACTGAAAATCGGTAAAGTTATTCACTCTATTTGCTGTCCATGTCGTCCATCTTTAGTGATCCAATTCGGTAGGTGGCGCTGTTACAAAATAATAGGGTCCTAGAACTGCGGTCCTAGAACTGCGGTCCTGAAACTGCAGCCTCCGGTTGTGCAGGAACATACTATTAAAGTAAAGATTTTTAGCTGAATCCATGGTTCTTGCTGATTTATAAAAGTCAATGGCTATCATCATTTTAAGAGTCAAGGAAAGCATATCAAGTAACACAAAATTAATAAATGTGGCTCGTGATGATATATTGAGGTCATATGACGTGAAACGATCAGTCTGTGTAAGAAACTGAATTTTTTTTACAACATTATTAATTATACTCCACACCCTCAGGCAAACAGGGAAGTCAGATTATTTTCTGTAAACTGGTTCTTTTGAACAGGTTGTTTCAATTAACTGGTTTAAATAACCAATTCTCATAATCACACAATGGCATATACACAATTATATTATCAAAGCACCCAATAATGATGTGAAACGTGGATGTTTTACATTTCTAAAGTATATAAAGTGGGGGAAAAAATCTAAGTTTTTACATAAATCATGAGTAACCTTGATTTAAAGTGTAAAGTGTAGCCTAATCTTGTAGTCTTAAAATTATGTAATCATTTGAAGCTACACTCTAAAAAATGCTGGGTTATATTTAACCCAGCATTTTAACCCAGAGTGTAGCTGGCACCAAAAGTCACACAGAACAGAATGAAATGTTAGAATTTCACATTAAGCAAGTAAGCCAACTTCGTTTAGCTAATAAACATGACTTAAAACATAATTTCATTGATCATAAATACAATAGAATCAATCAATTCATTTCATTAAGAATTTAATATACATAGATTAAATAAGTATTCATATGTTAGTGTTTATGCAAACTTAAGTAAATGTATGTGTGGTAGAATCATATTGTATGTAAAATACATATGAATACTCATGAGATAACGGTGGACTACAAACAGTTAATTTAATACACGTGTTAGAACCTTTAGGGCAGTTTGTCTTCGTTCTGAAAATGCTGACTGTAATATCAAGACACAGATTAAAGCAAAATATCTGATATTTCGGTGGTATGGGCCTTTCTGCCTCTTGTGACATTGTGAGGGCAAACTCTGACACGGCGGTTCTTTTATGAATTAAAGGAAGAATAAAAACTGCTGTAACAGCATGGAAGGAAGTAAACGGGAAGAAAAGCCCCAGAGAGAGGAAATCCTGAAGACAATAACAGTTGCAGCTCAGAAAGAATCTCTTCCTGAAAAATGAAAGAGAGGGAGAGAGAGGAGATTCCCCTCTCTGCAGAGAAACTCCTGCCTAAGGCCTGGTTTTACATAATCACTGAAAACATTATAAGACTGAATCAACTTAAGAATAATGATCTTACATATACATTAAAGCTGTTTAATTTTAATTATATTAATTGACAAAAAAGTAAAATGAAAATTTTATGTCATTAGTTAAATGTTTATTTTTCTGTAAAATTATAAATAAAAAAATACAATCAACTGAATAGTTTTACACAACTTTTGTAAGGGCATGCAGGTGTGTTCCCATGGAAACATAGCTAAAAGGCACCAGGCTGATATAGGTAGCTATTTTGAGGGTGAAGTTACTGGATTTGCCAAAGTTTGCAAGGATGGTAAAATACAGTCTTAAAGATGTTGTTTGAAACTTTCACGCCACTTGTTACCACAGTGGTAATACTATTTCAGATAAACCTGTCCCTAAACGTCTGATCTTAGATAGATGATTGCATAGCCTACTCTAGGTATAGATCTGCATTGCATATCTGCCATCAGAGTCTGCCATCTAATGGATGAACCATGCCTGCACAGGATGCATAATAAACCATTTTATGTACTGTACCAAAATCAAAAATTTATTTTCAATCCATTTCATATACAGTATTAAGAACTTCAGGTTCATTAACATGAACTTCAGGTCTGAGGAAAAATTATAGTCTAATAATGTTTAAGGACTAATTCCCTCCTCCTTAATCTAGGTTTTAACCATTCCAAAACTGTAGACCACCAAACAGGACAAGCTTCTTTCACCAGCAGCTGTGCAGTCAAATGGGTGGGCGTCTGAGGGAAAAAAGGAAAAAAAGCGTTTCCCATGAACCAGATCGCTCACATTCCATTATGAGTGTGATGTTGGCCTGCTGCACCCAGGAGGAGAGAGAGTGATGTGATGCACAGAGCAGAGTCTGATGTTTTATAAAAGTATATAACATTACTTTGTAGGTGGGCATTTGTTTAAGGCCACTTTTGGCCTTATGGACTTAAAAGTTATCTTAAAATTTTTTTTTTCCTCACTGGTTTATTTGATATAACCCGTAAAAAATGTGAAAGAGTGTATGTAGCTACATGCATCACAGAGAATTCTGTTTTCCCCCCCAGAACATCATGAATATTTCTACAAAAGTGTCTTTTTTTTTTTTGCACATGAAAGATTTTGGTTATGCACACAAACAAACAAACAAACAGACAATAAATAAATAGTACCAGTTCTTTCACTTGGCTAATGGTAAGTTTATAACTATATATGTATAATATATATTTTCTATATATGAAATTATAATACTGTATATATATATATATATATATATATATATATATATATATATATATATA